>NW_021620798.1:1745044-1802051 GCF_004785775.1 Grammomys surdaster
AAGAAGAAGAAGAAGAAGAAGAAGAAGAAGAAGAAGAAGAAGAAGAAGAAGAGGAGGAGGAGGAGCAAGAAGAAGAAGAGAAAGAAGAAGAAGAGCAAGAAGAAGAAGAAGAAAAGGAGGAGGAGGAGCAAGAAGAAGAAGAAGAAGAAGAGGAGGAGGAGGAGCAAGAAGAAGAGCAAGAAGAAGAAGAAGAGGAAGAAGAAGAGGAAGAAGAAGAAGAGGAGGAGGAGAAGGAGAAGAAGAAGAACAAGAAGAAGAAGAAGAAGAAGAAGGAGGAGGAGGAGGAGGAGGAGGAGGAGGAGGAGGAGGAGAAATCCAATTGAAGAACTGTCTTCATTAGATTGTTTATAGGCAAATCTGTATGGCATCTTCTTGATTTATGGTTAATAAGAGAGAGTTAAACCCACTGTGGGTGGTGCTACCTCTGGGAACAAGGTATTGTGTTTTGTTAAAAATGAAGCTGAAAGTCATGGGAAGCAAGCCAATAAACAGTCCTCCTTCATGACCTCTGCTTTAGTGTCTGCCTCCAGGTTCCTCCCTGAGTTCTTGTGTTGGCTTCCCTTAATGACTGACTATGGAATATGTAAGTCAAATAAACACTTTTTTTCTCCAAGTTGGTTTTGGTCATTGTATTTTATCACAAGCTAGAATAGTTTTTAAAATCTTTTATATATCATTTGACTTTCTTTAATGAGAGCATATTTCCTAAGCAGAAACTATATGACTTGCAAACTATGTTTTGTAATTATGATTACCATGATAGTATTACTATCTGACATTATTGGTTTTCTCTTTAAACTATAGAGAGTTAAGAGAGTTAATTCAATCCTGAACTCATATGCCACTGTAATATTATGGGTAGTAAAATAATTTTTTTAAAATATGGAATGGTGGATGTGTTTCTGAGATAGCAATAAAAAAACCTACTGTTTTGATGTAATATTGCAGATTAAATGAAGAAGATACATAAGATAGATCCACATTCTGATACAGATTAATCACTGAAAAGCATATGATTCTTTGAATAAATCTCTTCAGTTGACTACTTCCAGCTAGGTAATTTGATGTGGAAAGTTTTCATTTTTAAAAAGTTTTGTCTTATCTATATTTTCTGATGTATAATAGCCAATAAATATGTGTAGTTGATCTCATGACATTTATTGGACTGCTTTTTGATTAAGCAAGCATTGTCTTAATGTTCCTGGAGGCATAGTCAATATTAGATAATATGGAGAAATCAATATTTAGAATGTTTATATGTACCTTGCCTCAAATCACCCAGCTTGTAAGTTGGTATCTTAACCGGTTTTGTGTGCTACTCTGGAATATCTGATATTTTGAAGAGTGGTTTACAGTTGATAGAAACTTATTGTATCACAGTTCTGGAAAACAAGATGTCCCAGATCAAGGTGCTGGTCATCAGGCAAAAGCCTTCTTGCTGAATCATTATAAAGTGCAAGGTGAAATTGAAATACATGACAGTGTCCCACCTTTACCTGAGGCATAGGGTAGATACTTGACAGTTGTTAAAGCATTGGTAAAATTTGATATTAATGTTAATGGCTAGTCCTTTAATATTGTATTGTATTTATTCTGATGTTCATTTTCTTGTAAGTAAGAAAAACATTAGGGACTGGAGCAGTTTGACTTCATAAGTGGCAGTTGTTAGAGTCTCCTTTGCTGCCCTAGTGAAGTAAAAAGAATGTCAACTAGATAGCCAGTAAAACTAACCTAATGACAACACTGCCTGTTTCTGAGCTGCCACAGGTTCCATGAAAAAGCTACTCAATAAACACAACTGATTACTTCAGCTCCTGAAGTTAAAGCTTCAGATACAAGTTCTTCAAACAGTTTGTGCTGATGTTTTCTTATCACCTGTTTTGGTGAACTACAGATTAACTGTGCGTTCGTTTCCAGCTAGGAAAGAAGGGGAACCCTCTGGTGTTCTACCAACATGTAAGGATAGACTAAGGAACTAAGAGAAGAAAAAACAGCAGGTGTGGTTGCTGGGATGGCTTCAAGGGTCTGTCAGTTCTTTAGGTATAAGGGTCACTGACAACACAGGCCTAGGATTCATGACACTGATTACTGCTAACGGCTAAAGAATTCCAACTTCCTATGCCTAGATAACAATAGCGGACTTACACCTAGACAAGTATAGCTGAAACAAGTATATCCATGAGTCTCACTTTGAAGCCTACCCAAGTACTGTAATATTGTAATGCCACAGAGTCCTACCTACTACTGCTCCAGAAAAGAGCCTGCTTGCTTTGCTCACTTATGGCAAATGCTGAGTGCTCAGGCATTTTGAAGAGGTTCACTGTCTATCTGTAACTTCTGTCTTGGTAGAGACAAAAGAGCTCAGATAGCCAACTAGTAACTGAAGGGCAAAGGGTCAAGAAAGGAACCTGACCTCCCCCTTTGATAACAGCTCTTGTGTTTTTCTCTCTCCTCAATGCTGACACAGTGCTGTTAACTTTGATCATGTGTTTTGGGGGGAACAAAGTTTAAAACCTAGAAACTCAGATTGTTTGGTTCTGGAGCTTGATATGTTTACCACTAATTTTTATCTCAAGTAGCCCAACAGATTTGCTTGGTAAAAATAAAAACAAAGAAACTAAAACTTCAGTAGCAAAGAGAGAGTCAGACAATTATTTGTCAGTTTACATGGATTACTAGTAAACTCCGAGTCATCAATAATTCATCAATGATGCATTAAGGAAAGGAATAAAAGCATTATACCTTGGTGTCATTTTTTTTCCAACAGCCAGCCCAGATTTGAATTCTCTACCTTGTTTGTTGTTTTCCCTTGTCCTTGTTGGTCTGTTGTTTGAATCTGAATCTGTGCCTGCCTGAATGTCATCTTATGAATCGGTGTGTCACTGTTTATCTGTGCATGTATGTGTGTGTACATAACAAAGGGTTTTGCTGTCTCTTTTATTGAACAGCAAAGAAAGCATCATATGAGGAGGGAATGAGGAGTGCTGTGGTGGTTTGAATATGCTTGGCTCATGGGAAATGACACTATTAGAAGGTGTGGCCTTGTTGGAATGGGTGTGGTCTTATTGGAGGAAGTGTGTCCCTAGGTAGGAGGGATTTGAGGTCCTATGCTCAGCCCATTGTGGAAGAAACCCTCCTCCTAGTTGCCCATGAAACAGTCTTATCCTGATGGAATAAAGATATAGAACTCGTGGCTCCTTATTCCACACCTTGTCAGCATGGATGTTGCCATGCTTCCTGCCATGCTGATAATGGACTGACATTCTGAACTGTAAGCCATCCCCAATTAAATATTGCCCCCTATAAGAGCCTTAGTCATGGTATCTCTTCTCAATGGAAACCCTACCTAAGACAGGCATTTTATAGAAATCTTCAACAGAATTTTATAAGGGATAAGACTGACTCACCTTGACCCAAGCTGAACCACATAACAGACACACACTCTCTGGCAGCCCCCAAATGCCATTTCTAGTGTTTATAAGGCTGTTTTTAGACTATTTCAAGTTTCTAACAAATGATTGTCATACCACACATGCAATCACACCTGCTTTACTCTTGGGTCGGGAACATGGTAGAATATTACAGCTATACATTAGCTTATGTTGTAAGCTAATTGATCACATGGGAAATTGAAAACAAGTAAGGTTGATTGTTAACATTGTTCTCTGAAAGACAGGTTAAACAAACAGGCTGAGTATAAAGTACAAAAACAGTTTTAAATTTTAAGTGAACCCCAGGGGTATATTATTAACTCTGCCTGGCTGTGAGGTCCAGCAAAAATTCCAGTCTCTTCGAATGTAGGTGATATTTTTATCATAATGCATTGCCATGGCAATGCATTGCATGAGTAGCAAAAGGAAGATCAATATAGTATGAGCCCTTCACTTCGCATATCTCTCAGAATAGTCAAACAAGCTGGGCAGGATAACAGGCTGTATTAGTGGTGGATAAACATCATGGCTAAGCAGCTTTGTAGCTTTCCCCTAATGGGAAAATACAATCTACTGAATAGGCAAATGAGTCAGCTTATTTGAGCAAACAAGAAATTGAAGCAGAGAAGTAGCAGTGAGTGGCAGGTTTCCTTGATAAAGCCCTGCTGATTCAGGTGAAGTGCTTGGTCCTGGTGTACTGGTGTACTGAGCACCATGTAAGCATTTTAATGAAGGATTACAGAAGGCTGATATGGCCTTCAAGGAAATCACTGTGTCAGAATTGCTGCTAAATCCAGGAGAAAACTGTTTGAGTGGTCACTGTATGCTTGCATTACCTGATCTGGAAAGTTTAGAAAACTTTTACAGTGGCAATCCTTGGCATTGCTATGCAATTGCATCTTAAAAGTGGTGCCTTAGTTTTCCTAGGATAAATTAGTTGGTATAATTACCTTTAGCAGACATGGGAAGCTGGGCAATGGTGACACACACATTTAGTCCCAGCACTCAGGAGGCAGAGGCAGGGAGACCTCTATGAATTAAAAGGCAGCCTGGTCTACAGAGTTTTAGGACAGCCATAGAGAAACCCTATCTCAAAAAACTGAGAGAGAAAGAGAGAGAGAGAGAGAGAGAGAGAGAGAGAGAGAGAGAGAGAGAAAGAGAGAGATAGTGAGAGTTTTAACTTTAAGAAGATATAAAATAGACTGTGTTTATAAATAGTTGAAAATTCCTGCAGTATGGCAGTTCTCCCAGGTTACATTTCTTCCAAATATGCATGTGTAATGGATGAATAGCTAGTATAAATTAATAATCATAAATGTTAATATTCATGAATTGAACATTTTGTCTGTGAAACATACTTTAGATTATGACTTGCTTCAGAAAAAAATTGGAATTAACCAAATCTTTGTGAGGATATTTCTGATGAAGCTCAAACGCAAACAAGCAACTGCCAAAGATCTAGAAGATTCATTTTGTGTAACACTTAACTCATGGATGTAAGCTACTCTTTCTTTGCTTTTGAGCTATGGGACTTTAACTACATAATCTGAGGGTATTTTAGTTCTGATGGACTGAATGTAAGATTTACATCATGTGTTGTGAGGCATTAACTGATTTTTCTGGTTAATTCTTCAGAATGCTAATACTTATACTGTCCCATTGCTATCTGTTGAATTATAATTATTCATTACCCTAGTGTTGAGTATTGAGATTAAATAAGGCCATAAGAGGAAATGTATTATTTGCTCAATTGTGATTTTCTGGGACACACTAATGGTTGCTTTATTACAAGCAGATACTCATATTATGAGATGGAATTACAAAATAGGCTTGAACTGGTGAATTTTCTCTTGAATATTTCATCTTCAAAAATATCAACTTTATCTTATCTGTGATAAATATAAAAATTAGATGTGAATCAGTAATGTGGTAGTTTTAAAGGAAACCTTCATAATTTCTGTGGTTTATTTCAGTAGATGAATGCTCTAAGCCCTCCTGAACATGCAGAGCACACCATATTGATCTACGACACTTACTTTCAGAAATATCTTTTAAAATGGCAAGGCTGTGGTATTCACTTATTTTTATTTTTCTTTAATTTACAAATGAATTAAGATGCAATTTCTAGTTTTAAACTTCATTACCTCAAAGCTGGTTTCCATGTGTAATTTATATGCTGGAAAAATTCATAATAATTCAATATTTGGAGTATAAAGCTAAAAGGAGGCAGACTTTCTGATATGGGAAATAAAAATTATAATTAAACTATAATTTGAGTCAGCCATTAGAGAAAGATCTTTTAAACTGTTATTGCAAGAAATAAAATTGCCTTAGGATTGTTCTTTCAATAGTTAGAGCTTAATTAACTACTAAAGATATGATATTTGAATGTATAATGGGTATTAATCTTGTAACTTAATGAGAGTTAGTAAGAGAGAGAGAATAAATTTGGTTTATGATCATTATTTATTATTATTGTTGTTATTATTATTTAATCTTCTTTTAAAGTCAAGTTCTTATCCCTCTCCTGGTCTGCCCTCCCACAGTTCCTCATCTCAACTGTCTCCAACACCCCTCCACCTCACCAGAGCTCCCCTCTCCCTGGGACCTCAAGTCTCTGGAGGGTTAGGTGCATTTTCTTCCACTAAGGCCAGACCAGGCAGTCCTCTGCTGTATATGTGTTGGGGGCCTCATATCAGCTGGTGTATGCTGCCTGGTTGGTGCTCAGTGTCTGAGAGGTCTCAGTGGTCCAGGTTAGTTGAGACTGCTTGTCTTCCTATAGGTTTGTCCTCCTCCTCAGCTTCTTCCAGCCTTTCCATAATTCAACCACAGGGGTCCCCAGCTTCTTTCCATCAGTTGGGTGCAAATATCTGCTTCTGTCTCAGTCAGCTGCTTGTTGGGCCTCTGAGAGGACAGCCATCCTAGGATCCTGTCCGTAAGCACATCATAGCATCAGTAATACTGTCAGGCCTTGGGGCCTTCCCTTGAGGTGGATCCCAAGTTAGACCTGTTATTGGACCTCCTTTCCCTCAGTCTGTTCTCCATTTTTGTTCCTGTAGTTCTTTCACACAGGAACAATTCTGAGTCAAAGTTTTTGACTGTGGGTTGGCGACCCCATTCCTCCTGTCTTTCTACTGGAGGTGGACTCTGTAAGTTCCCTCTCTCTACTGGAGGACATTTCATCTAAGGTCCCTCCTTTTGAGTCCTGAGAGTCCCTCACTTCCCAGGTCTCTGGTACATTCTTTAGAGAGACCCCCACCTCCTACCTCCTGAGGTTGCCAGTTTCCATTCATTCTGCTGGCCCTCAGGGCTTCAGTCCAGTTCCCCCCACCCATACATGATCATGTTCCCCCTTTCCCCTCCCTCTCTCTTCTCCCACCAAAATCCCTCCCTCCCTCTGCCCTCTCACTCATGATTGATTTTTACTCCCTCCCAAGTGGTATTGAGGCATCCTCACTTGGGCCTTTCTGTTTGTTAACCTTCTTGAGTTCTGTGGATTGTATCCTGGGTATTCTGTACTTTTTTGGCTAACATTCACTTATTACTGAGTACATCCTTTTGGGTCTGGCTTACTTCACTAAGGATTATATTTTTCTAGTTCCATCCATTTGCCTGAAAAAAATCATAATATCCTTGTTCTTAATTTCTGAGTAGTATTCCATTGTGTAAATGAACCACATTTTCTGTGTCCATTCTTCTGTTGTAGGACATCTGGGTTGTTTCCAGTTAAGAACAATTGTATCTTGAGGAAATCCTTTATCTGCCATGATCTTTAGTCTCTTCATTTTTGACATTTATAGATTAGACCACAGGCCTTTAACCCCAGGTATACTGCTGGGCAAAACTTTTTTTTTTACTGGATGGGTTATAAAAGAATTTAAAAGTCTGAGTTATTTTCTCTTTTAAAGGCACATGATTTCAGAGACTGCCATTATACACCCAAGAAAGCCCAAATTTTTTCTTAGTCATGTGGAATGCTATATGCTTGGTAGTACTGTAAAAATTCTATGAATTCACACATACACGCACACACACACACACACACACACACACACACCACACATACAGAAAGACAGTAAAAAAGATCTTGTATACAAATTATTGTTGTGTTTTAAGTCTAAAATATGCTCCTATAGGTTTATTTATTAAACATCCAGTGGATGAATAATGAATTCTTAAGAGGTAATTAGAGAGTAGAGTCTGGTTGGATGGAACAGGTCATTTGGAGTATGCCTTTGAAGGATATGCATTATTGTTGGCTCTCTCTTATCAGTTTTCCTCTGCTTCCAGGCCTCTATCATGTGAGCAGCTCTTTTTGCCATTGGCTACCAGCCCTAACAATCTGATGATTCTGCTTCACGCAGGCCCAGAAACAACAGAACTAATGGTCACAGAATGAAATCTTTGGAATTGTCAGCCAAACAATGCTTTTCTTATTTTAAATGTTTTATGTCATATATTTTGTCCCACTGGTGCAAATTATAGACATTAATTATGTATGTGCATTTCTCTATACACGTGCACACACACCAACATATTTATATATCGTATTGTGTGTATGTGTGTCTGTGTCTGTATGATTTACAAGAACACTGCCACATTACCATTAAGCTATAGCCCAGGATATATGGATTTGTTTTTTACTATATTGGGTATTGAAACTCAGACTTTGTGTATATAAGGCAAGCACAATACCACCGAACCACACTACATCTCATTTGATTATATTTTTATGCTCCCAGTTTGGGGCATATGTGTGGAGTGGTGTGTGTATGTGTGTCCTTATCCAAAATTGACATCAGATATCTTCTTTAATACGTCTCCACTTTACTTATTGAGAGAAGGCTTACTGTTTGAACCTAGCTGTTCTAACTAGCTTATTCTATGGATACCCTATCTGTGTGCCCCTTGAGTGCTAAGATTATAGGCAGCTACCATGTGTGTTTGATTTTACATGGGTAATGAGTTTTAGGGTTCTTAATTCCAGTAATCACAATTTTGGGGCAAGTGATTTACCCACAGAATCACCTCTCCATACCCCAATATCCTCATTTTAAAGATACAATACTTAGGTGCAGGAATAACAGGTAATTTGCCCAAGGGCACATAACTAAAAAAGTGAAACAATTGGGATTCAATAGCAGGAGTGTGGTTTCAGAATCCTTGTTTCAACTATTATCCTAAGCTATTTACTTACCAATAGAGTGACTAAAAGTTTCTGAAATTTGACATTTATAAAAAAAATTGTTATGTTACTTAGATTTTAAAACACCTGAAATTCAGAACTGTTCACATACTGGCAGCATCTAGTATCAGGAGGTGGATTTTCACAACAGTCCACTTTCGAGGTTGCTTCCTTCAGATTATGGGTTAGCATGGCTAATTTCTTGTATTTTCATTTTAAAATCATGTCATGCATTTTGATGACAACAACGTGCTTTTCTTTTTTTCTCAACTTTCATGCTTTTCTAATTTAGAATCACCAATAGTAGGAAAGAGACCTAGTGTTCATCATGACCTTTCTCTTAGCAATCAAATACCTTAAAGATTTTTATTTTCTTCTTTTAAGTATTTAGTACTTTCCTTTTCATATGTGACTTGGGCAGACAAAGGGAAGGAGTACATGTTTATTCCATGAGCTTCAATATCCTCCAGTTAACTTATATGTAATTTTAAGAATGTCCAGCACAGTAGTATATAGAAGATGAAAGGGGTGTATGCTTGTTTGTTTTTTTTACCATATACTGTATTTTCACTTCTTGGACACAAAATCTAATTGCACATTTATATTATAATTGTAAAGGAAATGAGATACAGTATACTTTATGATTTCTTTCTACCTTTCTAATCATTAGAAAGATTCAGAGCAAATTTATTACCTTGTGTTACAAAATTGGTAGTTGCTATGAGGCTGCACGTCTTGGATTTCAGGAGGTGAGATAAGTTCAGAAATAAAATATTTGTGTACCCAGAATGTCTTGAATTAGAACAATTTCCATGACAACTTGTACAGTTTTCTTTAATAAAACATTTTCACACTCCATGCACAGAATCTACATTCTGTTGTTTTGCTTCTAGTATTTGCTTCTATGTGAAATATCATATGTTTTAATTCTGTTATTTCATGCTGATATTTTTAAATATAGCAAAATGTGGCTATTAATTGACTCTAAAGTGAAGCAAAAGAAACTAGGTCACTGGTCTTATCATTAACAAATATATATGTACATTATTTTCCTAATATTAAGGATGTATCATCCTTTTGGAGATAGAAAATGTTTATAAGTTGGGAAACATAAATACTGATTCATTACTGATAGAGGAGTTCAGAAGACTGAGTACTTGCTGGAGATGAAGTATTTGAAAATGGCTGAGGTAAAGATGGAACTTGTGAACTAGATAGTGAGTTTTATTATTGACTAAAGCTACGGAAAGTGCTGCAGTAGACTATTTATCCATGAAGTTTCTCCTGAGAAACAAAACTAACTAGTAGAAAACAAGACAGGCACACACACACACACACACACACACACACACACACCATACACCACACATACACACTCCAGAGACCAGAGGTTAATTATGAGAACTGGCTTCTATGTTTATAGAGGCCAACAAGTCTTATAAGCTAACATTTTCCAAATCCAAGAACTGGGAAAGCCAGTAGCTAAAATGCCCCAGACAAAGCAAGCCAATGAGCTTACAGTAATTTTGAGTACATATCCATTGATTTGAGAAATGAGAGCTCTAATGTCCAAGGACAGAGGTGGACAGATGTTCCAGATGAAGAAGAGAGGAAAAAAGGTCACCATTATGGTTATATTCTGGCTCTCAATGAATTCAATGATAACTGTCTATATGATTTACTCAGTCTTCAATCCAAAACCCATTCTCTTTGGGAACTACTCTGAAAGGGGCACCTAGAGATGACCTGTCAGCAAATATTTGAGCAGCTCTTTGCTAGATTGTGGATATGTGTGTGAATATATATAAAGTTTTCTATTACAACGCTTTAGAATATTTTCAATCAAACTAATGCTTAAGACCTTTGCAATTATTCCCAGTAGCAGGAAGGGAAACATCTATGCTTCTCCTTAAATAAGACTTTCTGTGATCTGCTCTCTACCTACCTTCCTCACATTATGTCCTGCTCTCCCTCACCTTTACTCTGCTCCAGACGAGTTAGTTCCTCTCTTTGAACAATTCTCCCATTGGGGTCTTTTTACTTGCTATTATTCTTATTTCAATCATTCGTTCTTTGTCTTCTCACATGTAAGTGACACAGCACTTCCTCCTCAGTGAATCCTCCACAAACTACTGGACATAAAGCAACCTTTCAGTGTTTCTCTTTGCCCTCTTCAGCACATGTGGAATTGATTCCAAAGAATATGCAGTCTAGGTTTATGCATGCTTACTGTCATTCTTCCTTATGTAGCTGTGCTCACTGATTTTGGAAACTTACAATTGAAGTAGCAGAAGGCCCAATTCAGATTGACTTAAAACTTAAAGGAATTTATTACTACACATTTCAGAAAATTCAGGAGAATGGTGGTGGTTATGGTATCATGTTAGTAATACTGGTTAATATTTCAATACTTTCTATCCGTTTAACCATCTTCAGTCTCATAGTATTCCTTCACTGTGGCTGTAAAAATAGTATCTTCCCAAAGCACCTCACAAAGCCTGGGAACATTCTGTCTGTAAGCCACCTTTAAAGGATTAAGAGGTCCTTTTCAGATGTTTCTCAATAGTCTTCCTTTCACATTTCAGTGACCGATAAATCTTTTAATTAACTGGACATATATGAAAGTCAAGCCAAGCAAAATCCTTGGTGTTATGTGGCCATATACAAAGGTATTTACTCAGTTTCTAAAGGGACACCCTTCTCCCCTATTTACTTCAGGAAAAATGGAGAGAATAAGTTATATGGCATATGAAGTAGACAAAAAGTCACCTTTATTACCTTAAGAAGCAGCTTTGGAAAATGAGTGTGGCCTCGATTCTGTTAATGAACTAGGCTTCCTAATACATAGTCCCTAAAGTAAACAGTGTTCCCTACTCAGCCATATCAGCACTAAGCCAGGATGGCTTCCCTGCACTGTAAGAGCAGAGAGAAAGTAGAAGTCAGAAGGAAGTCAGATCTGAGCTTCTTCATTTGTATTTATTAATTAGACAACTCACTTCACTTACAACAGAGGTTGTTATATTATCATTGAGTTATTCTTCCATTAAAAAGTAGGACTCAGTAAAGTAGATGAACCATATTGTTTTCTGTTCAGCCTAATTTAACTTGGAATATCAATGATTTACAGTTGCTTTCTCAAAATACCTCTTTGTTACATAAAGCCATACTTTAACACAAAATGAATTTATGAATGATACACCCACACATTTTGTTTTTGTGTTACATAAATATGCATGTTTTCTTCTTGCCCCACCTCAGTCTCTTGCTATAGTAGAGCCCCAACAAGTAATGTTTGCTACTAAGATGGAACTTGTTATTCTGAGCTTCTCAAGTCTAGGTTCGGTATAGTTTTGAGAGACAAGATGTGGAGGGGTTATATAGAAAAAAGGGAAGGGAGAAATGATGAAATTATATCATAATCATCAAAAGTAGGGTCAACTTTTATGTAACATGATATTTTAAATATCATACTAAGTTACAACAGCCAAAGCTGTGATGTTGCAACCTGGTTAGAATCAAAAAACAATGCAGGGCTATATGGAGACTGTGAATTAATGCTAGAATGATCTGATATTATGAGTAGGATGAGGAGGGCCTAATTTGTGCAGTGACATGATTTCATAAAGGTGCTAAGCATAGTAGCTAAATGACAGCTATGATCAACAGAAGGTGTTTACTCAGTTTCTAAAGGGACACCCTTCTCCCCTATTTACTTCAGGAAAAATGGAGAGAATAAATTATATGGCATATGAAGTAGACAAAAAGTCACCTTTATTACCTTAGGAAGCTGGTTTGGAAAATGGAAGAAGTGACACACCTTTATCATTTCTGGTTAAGCCAAACTTCTCTAGAGTTGGTTAGAATATGAATTGCTTAAACATAATTCTTCTTAGAAAAAAGCTTCTATGTAGTTTTCATGACAGTGTTGGAAGCAGTTAGACATCCTGGGAGGCATGTAAGTTGGCATCTTCCCAAGGCTGGGATATAGAATTGTGTGAGAAGGTTCCATTTTTATAGTTCTATCCATGCCAAAGCTCAACATTTAAAGTTGCAACATTGGTTGTGATTTCATGTTACATAAATGATTCATTAAGTTCAGTTTGCAAGGAGTACCTTTCATTTACACTTTACAGGGCTTTTGCTAATGCTACTCACTCATAGCCCATCACATTCCTCACCTCTAGCAGTTGATCCTTCTGTGTTCCTGATTGGCAAGGAAAGTGTTCTTACTTAGCCATGACTCAGTTCAGATACTAAGGAGGGTGAGACCACTGGTGTGGAAGAAGATAAGGGTGGTTCAGGGGGAATCAGAAGCCAGCTTAAGAAGAATTTGAGATACCAGGTCCTTTCTTGTCCATGAAGCTGGGCAGTGGTGACTGAGCAGACAGTAACTTAGCTGCCTTCTGTCTTGTCTAAAACTACAAACGAGAGATAAGTGCAGACACATGCTTCAAACCACAGGTGGACGTTCAAGGCAGAAAAAAAGGGTTCTCTGCTTCATGTTAGCATCCTCTTTCTGCCCTTTGAGAGTCAAGAGCTAAAATGTCATGAGCTCTGTTGACCAGCATCCAGGAAACCTACAGGAAACCTGGATGGAAGGATAGCATATACAAGTAGCCACTCTCCTCTCACAGTGCATGATAAAGTGTTCCCAATTACTTCTGCTACATTAACCAATAAAGACAAGTGCACACATGTGTGTGCACATGCACACACACACAGGAACACACACATATACTCAGACACACACATACACACACATGCACACAATCATTCACTTGGGTTTAGTGCAACATCACCTATAGGGTTGTTTGGGATATCCTCTCATGTTTTCTTGCTGAAATATCCAGTCAGAATTATTATTCAGAGCATCAGAAACGACTCTAGGATTAAAAGTGTACATTCTCTCAGCATGGTACAATAGAATAAACTAATTATTTGAAGCATCTTCTCAAAGGGTTATCTTGTTCAAAAGTTAATTGTGAAAAGGGTAAGTGGTTGAGACCTATATGTGCTTCACTTTCTGTAATTTAAATAAATTCATTGATAAAAGTAAGACAAAATTAAGAAAATGTTAACATTTTAATTTTAATTCCTTTTAAATAAGTAATGTATCAGTCATGCTTCCCTACAGGGAAGAATATAATTGAAATGCTGAATTCATTTCTTTGAGACAAAAATAGTAGTAAGTAATAGTGTATTCTGACACTTTGCTTGCTTTTTAGAAATCCAAGGAGACTAGCTGGGTTGAAGTAAAGTGTCACATGTTTCTTAGAAACAAACATGTCTCTTCCATTATTTCCTTGTTGAAAAGTATTTGTTTCCATTTTGGTTTCTGCTTCATGTTTCTATATCTAGTTAATATGAGATCATCTTTGAGGTCTCGTTACATACAGGATGGAGATTTAAAACACATTATACTTTGCTTTGAAAAATAATAGTCTCCTGATGAAACAGAAACACTTTTAAAAACCAGGAACAGTTCATCTATAGAGGTGTTGTAAAATAAAAATTGTGAGATATAATATAAAGCATTAGTGGTTATTAAGTGATGATGTCAATACTGCATCTTCAACACTGCCATACCTACTATTTATGAATTATGCTTATGATAACTACTACTGCAGGGGCATTAAAACATATGACACAGTGTTTTGGTACTTATATCTACCTTCCTCCTTAAAGTGTAAATGTTTTGGAGTCATAGTTCATTTGGTGATTTGAATAACAATAGCCGCCATAGGCTCATGTATTTGGATGCTTAGTCTGGAAGTGGCACTACACTACTTGAGAAGTATTGGGAAGTATGGCCTTGTTGAAGTAGGTATGGACTTGTTGGAGGAAGTATGTCACCAGAGGTGGGCTTTGCAGTATCAAAAGCCTGAGGCATGTCCAGTGACTTTCTCTTCTTGCTACTGGAAGATCTGTATGTAGAACTCTCAGGTACTTCTCTCTAGTACCATGTCTGCTTGTGTGCTACCCTTTTGTCTACCATACTGATAATAAACTAAACCTCTGAAACTTTAAGTAAGCCTCAATTAAATGCTTTCCTTTATAAGAGTTGCCATGGTTACAGTATTCCTTCACAGCAATAGAACACTGACTAAAACAGTCTGTGCATGTCTCATTCATTTCTTTATTTCCTGTGATGTTAAACTCAACTCAGTGCTGAGCTCAGTGTAGTTGCTTTTTAAAGGCATAAAAATATGAAATATGAAATTCTCTTTGTTTTTTAGGCAAAGAGAATTTCATATTTGAATATTGTACTTGCATCCTCTCCACCCCTCTCTCCTCCAACTCCTACCATGTACCCCCTATTGTCTCCTACGGAATCTATTTAGTATTACCTGTGTATGTTTTTAGGGCTGGCCATTGGTATTGGATACCTAATTATTGGGGCTCATTCCTTAAGGATATGGACTCTTTCGTTCTCAGCAATCATTAATTGTCTATAGCTCTTCATGTAGAGGTAGGATATTGTGAGATTTCCCCTAACCACATGAACAGTCAATTGTTATTGTCATTGTTAGGTCTTATTTAGGCAGCCATATTATTGAGATTTCCTGGGTGTAGCTTCAATGTTCTATATAAAAGACACAGTTTTTTGGCAGATATCCTGGCCCTCTAGCTCTTATATTTCTGCTACTTCTTCTGCAATATCCCATGAATCTTAGATGTAAGGGTTGTGTTATAACTATATCAACTGGGCTAGATATGCAAAAAAAAGCTTTGCTCAGCATCTTGACCAATTGTATTTTTCTGTAATGTTCTTTATCTGCTGCATAAAGAAGCTTCTTTGATGAGAGGTGAAAGCTTCACTACTCTGTGTATATGAAGATGAGTATTTAAAAGGTAGTTAGAAATTATACTAATTTAGGAAAGTATCAATAGTAGGTTCTCCTCTAGGGTCCATGACCTCACTAGCCAGAGATAATTTATAGTACAAGGGATAAATTCTCTACTATGGAGCAGGTTTTAAGTCCAATTAAATGGCTGTTCACTACTATCAAGATACAAATATCACGATTGCACCATTGGGGATATCTTGTTGTGCTGGTCATTGTTGTGGTTTGGAGGCTTTAGAGCTGAGTACTACTATCGATTGGTTCTCTTAACAGCTTGCATAGAACATTCACATTTCAAAGTTAGAGTTGTTAAATCCCAAGATCCATATTAAGATCGAAGAATTTAACATTTTCCCCATGATTATATTTTCCTAGTGGCTACATCCATTTAACTTCAGCTATCAATTCTATTCCACTGAAAACTCTGTACACAGGGGATAGATGCATGACTGTATATACTCTTATCTTTTAACTTCTCTTTGTATTGTGCTGATGTTGAAGAGCAGTAGGAAGTTGGATGGTACCAAGTTCTTCTAGGTCTTCTGTTGGAGAGAAAAATGACAGCAATCACTTTCAAGTCACTTTGTTTTCTAAACTCGTGGTTCACAATACATAAGCTTCTCATTTGGTGGGGGCTTGAGCTCTACTTCTGGTTCCTTATGTAAAAATTTTTCTTTAGCCAAATTCCATTTGTAGCACTCTGAAACAAACATATATCATACCTTCTAAAAGTTTTTCCACATTTTGTAATGTGCTGGATGTGGAGATAAGAGTAATATTCTCTGGATTCACATAGCACAAATATGGCAAAATTTAAAATATCTATTTTTGGCAACTTAATAATGAACAGAGGCTGGCAGATATAGAGCCCGCATGTGGCTATTTTCCTGCTTAAATTTCTTTTCAGTTCTTCTCTGGCATGATTGTCAGTATACTGGACCAGGGCATCACCTCTTATTGTGAGATCTATTGAATTCTAGTGCAATTTACCATTCAAGATAGATAGTGGTTAAGAGACACACATTATTATTTACTTTCAAATGCATGTAGCTTGGATATCCAGACGAGAATATCCATCTCATCTTAAGTACCCTGCCATTACTGAGAATATATTCAAAATCTTTCTTGCTTGTAGAGATCGTTACCTAACCAAATGAGGACATTTTTCTCCTAACTCTACTTTAAAATGCATGTTGAACTGAGTGCATTATTATTTACTGTCCAATTCATATTCAACTGAGACTCATTAGACAATCTAGCAGATTTGGTTGAATCACTTTAAAATATTTCAAAAATGAAAAAGAATGCTGCCACCATTGAGGAGAAACAAGTGAACCAATGAAGGTTGCTCTCTGAAGGTTCATTCAAATGAGTGACAAACATGTCTTCAGTTCTGGCAGCATCACAGAAATCACTGCATGACTTCCTACGAAGATGAATTGAAGGCAACAGCAATCATCTTTAAAATTGAATTCCAGAGAAGAGTGAATTTTAGATGCCAAGAAAACCGTAGTGTGACCTGTGTAACTAGTTTATTGACCAGGCAGGACACAGTAGGGTGAAATCAGGAAGACACTTTAATTTTTCACAATAGTGACTTTCCAGCTCATTCCATAAGAGCTCCCATTTTGCTCATGGCAAAATCCCAAGCAGACTTCTTCACTTTGTCAGTTGCTTATGGTGTTAAATGAACAATCTGTGACCAGTGTATTAAAGTCATACTGAGTGAACTAACCCAGACCAAGAATAGTAAACATGGTAAGTACTCACTTATAAGTGGATATTAGTCATAAAGTACATGCTGCAATCCACAGATCCAAAGAAGTTAAACAACAAGGAAGGCTTAAGGGGATGCTTGACTCTCATTAAAATAGAGAAATAGAAAAGGAGAAGTAGAATAGATATTAAGGGTGGATAGAGGGAGGAGAATGGGTAGGGGAGAGGTTGAGAAGTGGAGCCAGAGGGATCAAAAGTACTGGGAGAGACAACTGGAATCAGGCCGGGGTGGGGGTTGGTGGGCAATCTCTGGGATAAGCTAGAAATTTGTGGCAGTAGCAAGTCCCAGGAATCTATGAGGGTGAACCTAGCTAAGACTCCTAGCAATGGAGGATACGGAACCTGAAATGGTTACCTTCTGTAACCAGACAAGACATTAACCCAGCCACAAACCCATCAATCCACAATTTGTCCTGCCTACAAGTGGTAAAGATGGAGCAGAAATTGAGGGAATAGCTAACAAATGTCTGGCCAACTTTGAGATCCATGCCAGGAGAGAGAACCCATCCCTGACTCCAAATGATAGTCTACTATACTAGCATATAGGAGCCTACCATAACTATCATCAGTGACACTTTGCTCAGCAACTGATGGAAACTGATGCAGAGACTCACAGACAAACATCAGGTGGAGCCCAGTGAGTCTTGTAGAAGTGTGTGTGTGTGTGGGGGGGGTAGGATTGAGGGAACTAGAGGGGTCAAGGACACCACAAGAATACCTACTGAGTCAACTAACCTGGCCAATAGGTACCCGCAGAGACTGAACTACCAACCAAAGATCATACATGGGATGGACCTAAGCCCCCTACACATATGTAGCAGTGGTGTAGCTTGGTCTTCATATGGGACTCCTAAATGCAGGAGAAGGGGTATCTGTAACTCTGTTGCATGCCTTTGTAGCCTTTACTCTTAACTGGGAGGTTTTGTCTAGCCCCAATAGGGTAAGATGCATCTAGTTTTACTACAACTTGGTATGCCAAAGTGACTTGATATCCTTGGGAGGCCTCCCCCTATCTGAGGAAAAAGCGAGGACAGTTGGATGTGATGGAGGTGAGGTGAGAGGAAGGGACTGGGAAGAGTGGAAGCAGATCTTTGATTGAGATATAAGATAAATAAATAAATTAATAAAAATCCTAATCACATAAAGATCAAAATATACGCTTATTTTAATGTAAAGCTTTCCTTATTCCCTTTAGCTGTAGCACTGACCCCTCACATAAAGGTATCTAGCAAAGAAGGTAAAAATATTGTAGACTGTAATTGCAAGAAGCAGAATTTGAGATGAGGATTAGCAAACATAAGTAAAGATGCAGAATTGATCTGGGAAAGGTGAGTTGCAGGTCTTGACCGATACTTGAAGAGCTCTGAATTTATGATGGCTTTTGAAGAGATTCACAGTTAAATTCAGAAGCCAAACCTTCATACCTTGCATTCATAAGCCATTGGATAAATGTCACATTTTGAAAGGGGATTCAATGTTGGACCATTTGGCTTTCTTTTTTTCACCTGAGTTAATCCCCATAAGGGACTGTCATGTAGTTTGGATCTTGTATAGCTCTAAGATCCATGTATGAAACACTTGATTCTCAAAGTTAGGGGACTGGAAATTTGTGCAATGTGTAAGAAAAGGCGCCTAGTGGGAAACCATTGAAATAATATCCTTGATGAGGATTGTGGGAACATAACCTTTTCCTTTTCTTCACCCTCCTAATTATGTGTATCATAATTATATACAGCTAAAAATTTAGCAGACTTTAGTATAGTAGCATGACAATGCTATATGACCTCACAGTATTCAGTGGTGATGTGCTTTATGCAAATTCGCATGGCTTAGACTTACTTACAAGTTACTTGTTTCATCTATAATTTTGTACAGTAGCATTCCTATTAGGCTCATTGGTATAATTTTAATAACTGTAGCTCTGTTAGTCTTACTGGAATGTGTTAAGGACAAAACACAGTGAAACACAATATAAGTACAGTGAATTTTGAAAACTGCTATATATGTTTAGAATGTTGAATCTTATTAGCATTGAAATGGGAAAGAATCTTCTTATTTGTTATGATGCATTTTATTGATAAAATATATAATTCTTATAGTTACAGAATTACACAGGCACTGGTAAAATTAAAATAATTTTTTAAAATAGGATAATTTTTTTTCAGGAAAGTGTAGAAGCTCCACATGACAGCCAATGGCATAATTTGCAACTAATAAGACCCCGTGTTATGTTTTAAAATTTCCTTATTTGGAATAGTGCTCTAGGAAATATAATTTGAGATCATTTAAATGTCAGTAAATTAGGGGGCCCAGATCATTAAATGCAGTGTACAGATATTAAAAGCTTCAGGGATGAAGAACAAGAACATGATTCTCATATTATTAAGAAATAAGACTTTTTCTAGTGAAGTAGATGTCAATGGAAGCTGCACATTTTATTACGTATATTTTGAAATCTCAGTTGTGGATCATAAGTGGGAGAGAAGAAAGAATGACAGATTTTGATACATTTAAAGCCACTGAGTATATTTCTTTAAAATAAAATCTAATGAAAACTAAATTGTAGAAAGTGTTATAAAATTCCTGAGATTTGGAACTCTGTCTTCTGTTCTACAATCCCCCTGTGGCTACATTAAATTAAAATTTAACACATTTATTGAGTGTTTATTGCAGCCAAAGCAAGAGGAATGGAGAACGAGAAACAACTCACAGGTGAATGAGATGTCAGTCTTTTGGAGACTATTTTAGTCTAGGGAAAATATTCTGAGATATTATTCAACCAAATAATCAGCTTTTA
The DNA here is from genome assembly GCF_004785775.1 of Grammomys surdaster. Classification (NCBI taxonomy): domain Eukaryota; kingdom Metazoa; phylum Chordata; class Mammalia; order Rodentia; family Muridae; genus Grammomys; species Grammomys surdaster. The sequence goes on from NW_021620798.1 coordinate 1,765,079, forward strand.
TAAAGATGTAAAAATGCAAATTTCTTAGTGCTCACCTACAGAACTCCTAATTCTATAATGTTAATATGGAGTCTGAAATGCTATAATATCTGAAAACTAGCCTAGAGATACACTGATGAGAAGAGAATAGCAGATAGTCCATAATGAACTGTACTTAAAGTGGAGTTATAGACACAACAAGGAATAGGAAGGCAAGAAATATACTAAATGAAGGATGTTACTAATAGAATCTAGAGAACTCTATATAAAGAAGTTTGATTTGATATTGGCAATAGGGAGTGAATTAGACTGCTGCATGTATATCTGGTGAGATGACGGTGGCTTTAGAACCTTATGGTTAAGTAGAAACTAAATGAAGTTAAAGAAGCAGGGTAAGACAATTTGACATGTCCATGAATTATAAAAAAACAATTTTGTTCAGGGCTCAGGAAGAAAATAAACTATATATGCCTTGATAGTCTTAGAAAATACCCAGGTAATGATGAAAAATGCTTTCTTAAAATATATAGTTTTGTTTGCTCACAATTTCATTCATGAATCCATTATATTGTCACCAAATCCACCCCCATTAACCTCATTCATTCTCCTTGAAGTCTCCCTAACCTCCTTCTTTCCAAATAGTCTGTTCGAGTATTTATATCTTTTTTTTTGAAACTGATTGATTTTAATTCAATTTGGTTTTCTGAGCTTGAGTAGGTGTTTTGTTTTGTTTCGGGATTTTGAGAAAGTTGTCAGTGACTGCAACATTGAAGAAAATGGCAGTCCTTCTCCCTAAAACCTTTTGCTGTCAATAGATTCTCATGAATTGCTAGACTCATGAGCCTCTATCCTGTGTTTAAGGGCCCAGTCTTGGGAAGATAGACACTGTTGCAGTAAGTTAATGATTATGATAGTCATGTCACATTGAGAATACAGTGTTTAATAGCACTACTCTTCATCCTCTGGCTCGTACCTTCTGTTTTATATTCTCCAGCTTGTAGGGGGTGATACAGATGTCTTGCTGAGGGCTGAGCATCCAGAAGTCACTTACTGCCAGTGCTATATATATATTTACATGTATATATTATATACATATGTGTGTATTTCTGTATATAAGTGTGTTGCATGCATGTATGTCTGTGCCTTGAATGTGTTCCTGATGTCAGTGGAGGCCAAAAGATGGCATTGGATCACCTGGAACTGGAGTTGCAGATGATGTGACCTTACATGTGAGTGCTGGGAGCTGAACCCATATCTTCTGCCAGAACAGTAAGCACTGTTAATCAGATATTCACAGTACTTTGATGACTGCCAACTTCCAGATGAACATTTTATAGGACTTTTGAGACCCCTCAGTACATAAGGTGCTTGTCACCAACCCCAAGGACCTGAGTTCTAGCTCCAGGACCTAGCAATTCATACGTTATTTTCTAACATCCACATGTGTGCACGCTATGGCACATATATACCCTGCCCCAATAAATATAGGTAATAAAAAAGAAGGTTCTTTGACAATATTTGAGAGCAGCATTATCCTATGAGTATAAGCATGAATATGCAGAAAACAGTCTTACTACATTTTCATTTAGTAAGAAAATAATAGTGAGTTTAACCCATCTCTGATGGTCTTTCATTTTTGCAGCCACAGGCTTTTGACCAGGTTTAAGCTACCAAGCATATATTACCTCCCATGGAGCAGCATCAGATCCAACCAGAAGATAATTGTTTATCCTAACAAGTCATACGTCTGTTGCACCAGTAGGCACATCTTCCTTCATAGGTTAATATTATAGCACAGTTTCCATAGCTGTTGTATTTTTCGTCCAAGAACCTGGCATAGAATCTTCTGGCATTGTGAATATTAGCCAGCAGGGAGGAAGCTATCAAATGAACAACATATTTATGGAAATGTGGCTAAATTAATTTTGATGAGATAACAGAAGTAAGAAATGATACTGGGAACTCGAGGCAACAGTCTTCTCATTTATGACAGACAAAGGATTTGACTGATCTTGTTTATGTTCTGGTGTTTTGTGGAAGGTTGAACTTGCAGCCAATAAAATTAGATAGTTGGCTAAATCTATTTTCTAGAAAAGTGCTGAAGGTGCAGTTTAGCTTCTCTGATTGTTTTTAACAAAATGCAAGAAAGAATGACCTAAATATTTGTTAATATAAATGGAAGCAGCACAAGATTTGAAGATTTGTCAGCGTATGAACAATAACAGCAACAATAATAGCATTAACCAATAGCTTCCTATTCCTATTTTGTAAAAATATATACTGAGAGATTTAACCCCAAAAGGAAGTTCTGAAGATAAAAATTTAGAATTTAATGGTAAATGTGTATTCCCTCCAAATAGTCACTCCCACTTTCATGTCTTGTGTGTGTATGTGTGTCTGTGTGTGCATGATTACAATGACTATGTTATGTCCTTAAGGCAGCATTTCACTGTACTCTCCCCATACTCTGACACTTATAGTCTTCCTACATCTTCTCCCAAGATGTGCCCCTAGCATTAAAGGGTTAATATAGATATTCCAGTTAGAGTTGAGCACACAACAATCACTGTCGGAACTTTAGCAGGTTATGAGCCTCTGAATGGATTGATAACAAGAGCATGAAGAAGTTTGACTAAGGCTGAAGCAGAAATATTTAGGCATTAGTTTTGCCAAAAAGTAAGTATTAAGTTTTCCACTTCTACAACCATAGGTCTTTGAATGGGTTTATAATTCCAGGCATATATTCTTTCCATGAAACAGACTTCAGATTCAACCAGAAAGTAGCTGACTACTCACCAAACGGGCATGCCACTATTGTGCCAGTGGATACATCTTGCCTGATAAATTGATACTATAGTTCACAGGGGTCACAGCTATGCAAGGCCTTCATGCCATTTCTCCCCCAGCAGCTTTCATGGCATCTTCCAGAAATTTGAAAGCTAAACTGCAGGGAGCTAACTTTTAGCTCAGTTTCAGCTTGATTTTTCTGTGCTATCAATGTATACAGGCAGAGTCTAATATATTCCAGTCTGGTCTTTTTTATTGGATATTTTATTTATTTACATTTCATATGCCTTCCCCTTTCCAATTTCCCATCCCTAGAAAACTCCCTATCCCACCCCCCTCCTCCTTTTTGTTTTTATATCATTTTAATTACATTCAGGCATTAAGGTCAGTTCTAGGTTGAGGAACTAGCAATACGAGGAACAAGCTAGGCAATAAGCACAAGGAGTCAAAGAACAAGGAAGGCATAAAACAAAGTTTCATGATTACTCCTGTGATCACTGTTTCTAAGGGCTTATCAGGATGACTCAAATATCTGAGCCAACTTCTCTATCCTAGCCCAAAGTCATTTTCATGCCTGAAGCCTACTCCCTTGTTCTTGCCTAAAATTTAGATTCCTGCCTGAAATTACTCTCTAGCATGGTCTTAAACTCACTGTGTAACTGAAGATGTGGTTGAACTTCTGATTTTCTTGGCTCTGCCTCCTGAGTGCTAAGATTAGAGGTGTGTATCACCACAACAGTTTATGCGGGGCAGAATGAAATCCAGAGCTTTAATCATGCTAGGCAAGTATACTACCAACTGAACTACAGCTTCAGGTCTGTAGTCACATTAATATTTGCAAATTATAACCCAACCTGACAATATATCTGTGTGTATACATCTATGTATGTATGTATGTATGTATGTATGTATGTATGTACATGTGTGTGTATGTATGTACATATATGGTGTATACACTTAAGTATGTAGGTGTCTTTTTCTGTGCCTATGTGAGGACCAGAGACTAATGTTGACTGTCTTCTTCTCTCACTCTCAACTTTAAAAAACAACGTGTTTTGAGACAGGATTTTTTCATTGAACATTTTATTTAGACTGAGTGCTCTGGTATTCACCTGGTGTTTGCCATGAATCTGTCTGTCTGTCTCAAACCCCTTCCCATCACTGGAGTTACAGAAGTGTTGCTCTGTCTGGATTTTACCTGGGTGTTGAGGATTTAAACTCAGGTCATTATGGTTGTGCAGCAAGCACTCTACACATTGAGCCATCATCCTACTCCTGCTGATTTTTCTTTAAATTTTTACATTCAACTTAAAATTTTCTTATGTCATTTATAAAATGCTTTTGATTAACTTAATAAATTTCTAATTAGTTTTATGTTGAATGCATTTAGAAATTCACTAAATTTCATTCTCACAAACATTTCAAATGCTCGATAGACCAATCTTGCAAACTTAAGAAGCAAAATATGTTTTTTATTTTCCAACACATATATGTGTGTGTGTGTATGTATGTGTGTGTATACACACAAATTTTTATATGTGTATATATATATATATATATATTTGTGTGTGTGTGTGTGTATACATGTATATTCATTGGTTCACACATACATACATGTGTATGTGCATGTATCAATGAGTTTTAATGGGGATACTTATAGGAGCATGGGTGAACAGTTACTTATAAGAGCAGAAAAGACAACTGCATTACCAAAGTCCATGCTAGCTTACAAAAAACAAGGAAACCTGGAGCACACTACAGAGCTTGCAGGGAGCTCAAGAGGTTGGAGTCTTATTTCAGGTAAGTCAGCTGTTTTCTACATCTTTAAGCATCTGATCTGGTCTTAGTGTTCTTTGCAGCTTAGCATTTCCTGCCTGAAAGAGACTCTTAGCTTTCATTACTTATTCTGCAAGGAAGGATCTTAGTGACTCTATTCAGTTTCAGGGACTTCCTGAAGCTATTTTGAGTTGTTTACCTTCCTGTTTAAGGAGCTTTCCTGCAGGATGGAATGTGTCAATCTGGAGAAAACTGTTGTACAACAGATGGACACAAGCTTGAATAAGGTAAAATCTCTGAGGTGCAAAAATAAGTTGGCAGGCAAGGCTCCAAGAGGACATGAGATATTTTCCCAGACAAGTATAGATCTGGGTATGAGAATGTGAGGAGAAAGAGTAACTCTTCATACTTTTGAAATATTGAGCATAAAAGCAAAACAAAAATGCTTTGCATGTGGTTCTGGAGGGCAGAGCTGTGATCAACGAGTATCAAGTTCAAGGAAGCAAAACTAGATTCAAGTGAGGAAACCTTGTGGCCAAGCACCATAGTTTTCTGTGGTGACTATCCTTCCTTGGAGGGAACAGTTTGTAAATTGATAGTAGATTTGGAGGCTTCTTTTAGAATCACAGCCAGAGTATCTCATGTTAAAATATACATTTTGTTTTAAATTTAAAAGATCTTTGTGAATGTCACATGTACCCCAATTCCACTCATTTCCCTGTCTAAGCTTTATATTTGCTTTTTGCCCTTGCATCCAAGAAAATAAAAAAAAAAGAAAAAGAAAAAATATATAAACATATCACAAAACTGTAGTGTTTCACAGTGGGTTCCACAGTATCCCCTTTTATCTACACATCTTCACTTGCAAATGTCTGAGGCCTCTGTCTTCTGTAACACCATCAATACTGGATCCTCACTGGAATTCCTCTTGGATATTCTGTTGTATCCCTGTTTCATGGAGATCCCACAGCTTTGGATCTGCATCATTGTCCCTTTCACATGCTTAAAGCTCTGGATCTGGGTCTGGGTGATAGCTCAATTGGTCAGTCTGCCGGCTCTCTAGCAGTGCCTCTACCCTGACTAGATCACCCAATGCTGCAGCCAGCAAAGTCAGCGTTCCTGCTCTTTTGCCCTCAGGCCAGTTTGCCTACACTCAAGCCTCTAGAGCCAGCTCTACTGTGCTACCCAGTCAAGGTGCCAGGCCCACTGTCCAGAGTGCTGCAGCCAGTGAGGGATGGGACCAGATCTCTTGCTCTCACACTTTCTGGGTTGGCTCATTCATGTCCTCACCATCATGGCCAGCTCAACTGTGCTCTACTGTACTGAGGTACGGGGCCCACCTGCCTGAGTGCTGCAGCTGGTGAGAAAAGCAAAATATTTTTAAGACCTATAATAATTCATGTAAATCTAATTAATCAAAATTATAATGGTCGTAAGTCACATTCTGATATGTATTTCAAAACAACAAAATATCCTTAATGCTTTTGATAGTTTACTGATAATTAAACATTTCACATTCCAATTATAATTTCAGACTCTGTAATTTGTGTTAAGTGTTCCAAATAATTATATCATAAATAAATACAAAAAGGATCATCATAATAAAATGTATCCTTAAAACAAACTATCATTATTAAAGTGTTTTTTTGTTGGTGTTTATATACTAATTTCCATTCTTTACTAATGTCTATTCTTTCCTGGCATTTGGGGTTTTCAGATCTACATAATAAAAATGCAAGGTCAGTAGTTAAAGTTGGAATTTCAAATGAATATCTAATAACTTTTTAGTGACTGAAAAATAAATTTAATTTGACTAGATGTCCTATAGTAACTGCAACCTTAGCATATTTGTGAAATCACTCAACTAGGAAACAAACTTTCCATCTCCAGTAGCTTTGCTTACAGACCATGGCAATTATTACCACTCCCTGGCTGCAAATTAGGATCTTGGTCAGAAATTAAAGACTTGGCTGAGAACAAATTCCAGCATGGAGAGGGGAACTGGGTATGAAGTTCCACCTCTACCTGAGGAGCTACTGGTAACTGTTACTACTGGGAGTGGGAGAGTCAGTTTTACCTAAGAGTGTAACAACTGGTAAGTCAACCATATTCCAGTGGAAGACTACACATGCAAGAATAATTCAGCAGCAGGCATGGTAGCACATGGCTTTGGATTTAGAAAAGGATGGAAAAACAGGTGAATCTAGTTTATTCATTCAGTTCAAAATTCATAGAAAAGCCGGACACTGTGTTACACACCTTTAATCTTAGCACTTGGGAAGCAGAAGCAGGCAGAGCTCTGTACATTTGAGTCCAGTCTGGTATGCAAAAAGAATTTTAAGTCTAGTCAGGGATACATACTCTGTTGTGTCAAAAGGGAAAAAGAAAAAGAAAACAAAGCAGAAAATGGGGTAAAAGGAAAATGAAAATACATACAAAGCACACAAGGTGAGGTATTTGAATAAGAACTTCTTTATCATACTTTTCAGCTGTGTCTACATAATCCAGAACATCCCACAATAGCCACATTGCAATTCTTATGTACAAAGCTCATTGTCATCAATGAAGTTACCAAAGAAATTTGGACTATGCAATGAGTTCAAAATAATTTCCATCATTAGAGCTGCTGCTTTCATTCTATTTTCTTATTGGTTGCTGATAATTAAAAAATTAAAATCACTGATTTAGGGTTGTGCCCTTGTTTGGGGAATGATGTATATTCATCTTAGAATATCTAGAAATGCTGTTTACATGACTAATTTAGTTCTGAATTGTGTGCCTTGTTACTCTGTTTAATGATGCTGAGATATTTAGAGGCAATAGGTAAATAATACATCTTTAAACTTGGGTGTCCTATTTCCAGTCAATTGACTTCTGACTTCAGGAGATGGAAAATTAATGAACTCTATCCTTCCTGCGACAGGAGATTTTACTTAGTTCTTTTCAAGTTGTTGTAAAGAAATCCCTGTATTGTTTTCAATTAGCCAGGACTTCCTAATGATGTTCCTACCTTAAATAGTCCCTGATTTTCAAGACATGGACTTACCAGTTTATGGGATTTGCTAAATTGAGTGCGTGTGTGTGCGAGTGTGTGTGTGTGTGTGTGTGTGTGTGTAGACAGTAGCTCAAGTGACATTTTGTTGTATTTCTTACATTGTTTTCCCAAATCCAAGCATATTTCATTGTTATTCAGAACATGCACTTAGAGCTGTTTATGACAACCTGCGTTCTCTTCCTTCCTTCCTTCCTTCCTTCCTTCCTTCCTTCCTTCCTTCCTCCCTCCCTCCCCCCCTCCCTCCCTCCCTCCTTCTCTCTCTCTCTCTCTCTCTCTCTCTGCTCTTCTTTTCTTCCTTTGTTTAGAATCCTTTAGAATATTTGCAAGGATAGAGTCCTTAAAATAGCTTGTGTCTAAAGCAAACTTTTATTATACTATGCTAATTATTTTGATTTCTATTCAGCTGTGGAAAACCATTCATCTATTCTATTCAAACTATTTTTCTAATTACAGAAAATGAGAATATAATTATTATTTGTAAACTACCACCCACCCATACTTTTTTAAGGTACAAAGTACTGCTATTCCTATATAATATGATGCATTTTTTGACTGATTAATTAGAATGTATATCCATAATATCAAGAATGTTTACTTTATATTTGAGAAGGGCAAGAATGCTTTTTGAGTTTTTAATATTGAAATTCTTTTGAGCTTCCCTAGTTTATTTTGAGGAAAAACTGCTCACTGACAATAGATCACTATAGCTATTTAGTGTTTGTTAACCTGAAACTTCATCTGAAGTAGCCAGTGCTGAGCCATGGTGTTATGGAAGAGTTCATCTAATCAGTCTTGGAAACCAAAATTGGATAAGGAGTCTTTTCCTTTTGGTGTTAGTTGAGTGGAGCAGGCTAAAGGCAAGAGGATTTTTATGATATACAATGAATAAAACAAGAAAGGAGAAGTAGGTGCAGAGACAGAAGGAGATGAATCAAGTAATCTTTGAGAACAATAATGTAGAAGCTAATGTCTAGGAAAGGTAAGGTATACCGTGCCTATAATTAATATCAGAATGATACCAAGGAGGGCAGGGCATCCAAGTGAATTTGGGATACTGTAGCAGCCCCTTCTGATTGGTATCATGATCAGTAGCTATGCTTAAAAATTTCACAACTAAGGCTCAGAGTTTGAAATCAAGAAAAATGGGACACAAAGTTTGTAAGAGCCAGAGGCCCTCAGCATATGCTGTGAGATAGTCTCTTCTAAGTCAACAAGGCACAAATTGGGGCAAGGATAAGGAGAGGATTGATCTGGGAGTAAATATAATCAAGATAGGTCTTATGAAAATCTCAAAAAATAATTTCAATAGTAACATCCCAAGGTATTTTTCCTTTGTTATGGGTGAGTTATGGTTCCTTTGTTTCCCCAGAAGTATAAAATACTTTAATTTCAAGTAGAAAAAGGTGTGCCCTCTACAGTGACTATTAACTCCTATCACAGTCTCCTTTGTGTACTCTAGCTTCTAGCACTGTGTTGGGAATCAAGTAGTGCTTTGGGGAAAGAATGTAGTTATCCAAAAGTTCATGGACAAAGAACACTCAGGTTAAAGAAATATAGTTTTTATCCGTCCTTTATGTCTCTTCCCTATCCAAGATTTACATGTATTCTAATCTCTGATTACATGGTAATCAATTAGAAAATGCTTCCACATTACCACAGATTTGGCTACATACATCTTAGTACAGTGTTCCACATAGCTAGCTATTCATGATTTGGGTAGAAGCTTGTCTGATATAATGATTCTGCATAATGAGGAAAAATAATTGCAATCAGCTATATTAATCCTTGGTCATTTGATTGCCTGTTTATTAATATACTGCCAGCAAAGGTAGAGAGGTAGACAATTTTGTCTATTTATTTTAATGCCAGGAGACAAAAAAATATGAATAAGTACCAGCAGAGCAGAGGGCAAAGTAAGCCATTAATTATATGAGTATAGTGCTTTTGTAAACCATCTAACTGCTTATAAGGCACCCATAGTGTTAAATCAGTGTTACTATTCCATTTGATAAGTTTGACCAATAAAGAAATAAGAATGCAATTATATGGCAACTCATCATACAGAGAGAATGTAGACATAAAGTACTCCATACTTCTCCATGCTTAAAAAGTATTTTAGTGACATTATCATATTATAACATAAACCTTAATAAACAAAAACACTATTTGGAATAATATACATTAAAGCAGACAAATTAAATGATGACTTAAAGATATGTAAGCTTCATTTCCTGTTACTGAACTATTTGACAAGCCTGCTATTAACCATCAGTATTAGTAAGATGAAAATTCTTCAGATCCAGTTTCTTTTTCTGGCACCATAGTCAATAGCTTTATACATTCTAAAGGCACATTGAGGAGAAATCTATACTGCACACATCTGGTAAGAATCAAGAGCAGAATTTTCTTAGCTTATCTAAATTCCATGGAGACTTCTCTTTCAGCAGTATTGCAGAGGATGAATATAAAATGATGGTGCTTTTAAAAGTAAAATATTTCGCTTGAAAGTGGTTCTTTTAGAAAACCATTCACCTTTCAAACCACACAGTGGACACACACAATGTTTTTGGAATTCCTTGGACACTGCTTCTTCAGGTGTTGATGAGCCAAATGATTAGACATTATTTTATATTTTATTTTTAATATCTAAAATTTTAATGTACAACTTACCTCTGACCTATCTTTGCTTCTGCAAGACTTTGGGTACTGTCTAAAAGAAAAATGTATAAAGTGAGAACAATTGGAATTACCATAGGGTCAAACATATTTCCCAACCTCTGAAGACAACTTCATGAGAACCACCTGAAATGACACAATGGCTGCTTCCTTTAATTGTATGATGCTTCCTTATGAAGAGAATGAGAAATATTTTTTTCTGTTTCTTTGTCTACTTATTCAGTTGTCAAATACACATTGAGTATCACTTCTGTTCCAGATGCTAATGTGGATGATAAGGATGCAGGAAAATATAAAAACAGATAGGTTTCTGCCTCCATCGACATTATGGTTTAGTGAGGGTAGATAGATAATGAGCAAGAAACAGACAACTATATAACAAGTGAGAAGGTGATTAAGTACTGCAAATGAAACAAAGGGAAACTAGAGGAAGGGGATTCAGAGAGATAGAGGTTGACATAAAAAATTTGGAAATAAAAGGTACCATTTAGGCTTGAGAAATATAGCTCACTCAGTAAAGTATTTGTCTTATACTACAAGAATCTGAGATCAATGTTCATGTTAAAACAAAACAAAACAAAACAAAACAAAACAAAACAAAACAAAACAAAACAAAACACAAACCTGGGAAGCTAGGCATCATGGTGCTCACCTTTAATCCCATACTTAGGAGGCAGAGGCAGACAGACCTTGCTGAGTTCAAGGCCAGCCTGGTCTACATAATGAATTCTAAGACAGCCAGAGCTACATAGTGAGATGTGTCCCTAACAAAGAAATCAAAACAAAATAACAGAGTGTGGTGGGTCCCTGAGGCATTCTGGCATACCATGCTAGCATAGGTTACATGTTCCAGTCCACTGAGAGGCACTGTCTCAAAACAAAAAAACAAACAAAAACCATGCCTCAGAACTGATGCCCAAGCCTGTCCTCTGGCTTCTATATGCACAGGCATACAGAGATACATTTATGACATATATAAACATGTACTCATACACACAAAAGTGACATTTGAAGCAAGATTTTAAGCTCTAAGAACGAATGCCATTGAAACATCTGGGATATCTGCTCTGTGGAGGAGCAAGAACAAGAACAGTTGCCTGACAACATGAAGGAACAACCAAACCCATGAAAATGAGTATGGGTGTGACAGTAGAAGATGAAGCCAGAGGTACTTGGCTTCTCTTATGACTAATTTGGAGAGCCTGTCCAGGCTTCTGGACGAAGTGCTACATGAGCAATTGACCCAAGAATTCTCTTTCTAGTAAGGCTCAGTGGTTCCTACCAGATCTCACACTTTGTCACAACTAATAACTGGAAAGAAACGAGCAAAATCCAGAGTGCAGAAGATGTCTAGCACTGACACTTAGAAGAAACGATGGTGTAAACTGAGATTCCTATTTCTAGGTTTTGGTCTGTAGAAGCAGATTGAATATTGCATGAAATGTGGCTAAATCTCTGGTTTAAAGCTAAAGGACTGTCGAGTCCCCAGCCTGGGGTAATCACAGCCACAGCATTTCTGATTGATCACTCAATCAGACATGTGCAGAGCAAAGTCAAGGCAGGTCAGCTGAAGGTCGAAGACAGGAAGAAAAGAAATTAAATTGTGACATAAAAATTGTACCCCAGGAAAAAGACATTTTGCAGAGTCAAGGAAAATGCTTACAGTGAAGGGGAGGGAAGTCCTTAATTAGGGGATAACATTTATGTACACATGTAAAGGTTGAGGAGTCTGAAGAAAAATGGTATGTGAAAGAAAAACAGGAATCCAGCATTTAGGAACACTCTGACCAGAGACTGAAAAGCAAAAAGGGACTGGTATTGCCCAGGAAATGAAAGGAAAACTGTAGAATATATGAATGATGGAAAGGGCCAGTTTACAGTAAAACGATGAATGCTCTAAATGTTTATTGTATGAGATGTGTATTGTGGAGAGATGAAGAAAAACCCTTAGGTGGGGAACTAAGCAAGTTGATTTCTGGTCTGTCAACTTTCTACAATCAAAAATCACTTGAGAAAAAATCTCAAGGAGAGATTGTCTAGATCAGGTAGTTTTCTTGATATGTCTATAGGGAACTGTCTTGATTCTCTTAATTGATGTGGAAAGACTCATCCTGAAATGAGAAGCATCATGTCATTCCCTGGTTTGTGACTCCTAACCACATAATAGTAGATACGGCCACCTAAACATTACTGTGTATGCTTTTCTTTCTCTCTACCTGTCATTGTGGATGCGATATGCTTCCTAGCTCCTACTATTGTGACTTCCCTGCCATGGTGAACCATAATCCAGAACTGGGAGCTAAAAGAAGCCCTTTCTTACCCAGGTTGTGTTTTGTCAGGATATTTATCACAGCAACAGAAACGAAACTTGGAGAGTCTCTAGTTTCCAGTCATAACGAGGAGATAAGACTGATACTGGCAATACAATAATTAAAATTTAACAGTAGGAGCATGTATAGTTGGAAATATGTCTGTGTGCTCAAAATATGCTGGTTAGTATCCCCCTACTTTACTCTTTACCTTCACAATACTCTTGAAAGAGAGGTGAGATTAGCACCTGGGTAATTTAATCTGGTTCTTGTAGTCAGTCTTGCTCTTGCTCTCGCTCTTGCTCTCACTCTGGCTCTCACTCTTGCTCTCTTGCTTCCCCCCTCCTCTCTCCTCTCCATTCCTCCCCCCTCTCTCTGTCCTCCCATATATACTCTGCTGACTGTGCCCCATGAGCAACTATACATTCCTGGGCTTTTGCAGGCCTCCACATAGGGACGGAGGTAGAGCCATGGGCATGATGATGGAGGTTAGAAAACAAATCTTAGTTTACCTCTGCTGGCTGTGCAGCAGAAGGAGCTGTCAGGCAGAGGATAGGAGGTTTGGAGTCTAACCTGGGCATTCCTGGGTCCATACAGGCCTAGACGTTCCTGGGACTGTGCAGTCCTCCCTGGAAGAGAAGATGATGAAGCAGGGCTTATAATACTCAAGTGTCCACAGCATGTTCTTGAGATAATCAAAAGCAGCCACATCCTTTGTTTGCCAGGTCATTGTTAGTGCTATAGTTTGACAAATTTGTCAGATTTTCCTAAATTTCTGTGCCTTCTTCCCCTCCCCCTTTACTCATTTTCCATGTCATTCTCTCCTTTCTTCACCTTCTGTTTCTCCTCCCTCCATTGTTTCTGTTGTTTCTATGACAACCCCTTCTTTTCAAACAAAAATTTATTCACGATATAGAAAACATACAATATAATAAATATTGCTTACTTTGACAGTGAATATACTAAAATTGGACTGATACAGAGAAGATAAAACGGCTCCTGAACAAAGATAACATGAAAATCCATGAAACATTCCATGCAAAAATATTATAAATATTTTATAACTGCAGTGTCAAAGAAGTCTAGTATAATGTCAATAAAGAGCAATGAAAATACTTTAGAGGACATAGAAACTCTGTATCAGTTAGAAGTGGAAGTTATCCAATAGACTCAGTATCTGCTTTTTACTATTTTGGGGGGATTTGTTTTTATTTTATGTTTATTTGTGTATTATGTACGTGGCCTGCATGTATGTCTATGCACCAGATGTATGCAGTGCACATCAGAAGCCAGAAGAGGGCATTAGATCCCCTGGAATTGAAGTTACAGACCATTGTGAATCATGGATCCTGAGAGTTAATCTTAGGTCCCCTGGAAGAACAGTTAAGGCTCTTAAACACTGCCATCTCTCCAGCCCCTCACTACCCAATTTATTAATTTATTTTATTTCAAATGCCTAGTTCTAATAAAAATGGCTTCTAAAAACTAGAGTGGTTGCAAATGGTAACCTGTTTTTAATTAAATTACCATCAATATGCAAATTGCTATCTATTGATGCTGAAGCATTTGAGAAGATGAGGACACATGTGTTTATTTCCAGTTTGCATCTCTAACATTGTCTTTTCCTGATCCCACTGCAATATTGTCTGTTTTGTTCATGCTTTCCCAGTGCAGTGTGTTTCACTGCAGTAGCACATCTGACTCCATACACTAACACAACCTTGCCTTGTATTTTAGTGCACTTTGTGCATGTGTTCTGTGATCCTCTTTTCATTTGCATAATATCATATGAATGGATGTACACCGACCTGAAATAAAAGGGAAAATGAAAGCTTATAATTTCCCTAACCAAGGACATAGTTCTAAGAATCTCAAACCATACCAGATCTGCAGGAGTAGCTTTATTTTAATGTTTGCTTCCAAATCTGTTCTGTTTTTCATAGCAAGGGAAATATAAAAACAGGGCTCTATTTCTGTTGTACTTAAATGTGATACATTTGAATGAACATATTTTTTACTATAGTTTAACATACTTTAGAAAGCCTTTCTAACATTAAATGCACCCCAATGCCCACACCCTTAAAAGGGTACAAGGGTTCTACAGACCTGAAATCAAGGCTCTGTCACATGGTACTTTATCCCTAGCCTCTTCAAATTTAGATGGGCGTTAGGAGAGCTGGTGACTGTGATCTATTGAGGTCTAGAAATGATTGCATGCATAGCTCTCTTGGCAAACATCTCTGTCCCAGGCCCCTAGAAGCAAAGCAACAGCCTTTAGAAAGGAAGCACTCTAGGTGTAAAGATGTAGATGTAGAATGGACCATTGGGATTATTGCAATGCTGTGAATAGTCTTTCAGTTTCCACTCAGCTCATTATCAATCTGCAAAGAGATGTTGCAGTTTTCAGAATTGAAGGCTATTTGAAAAAAATCATCATTTGGCCTTCTTAAATTAATATTGCATAAATAATTTCTCAGGAACTTCTATAATTAGTACTTATTTGTTTTTATATTAATATTTTTGTCAATGAATGAATGCTATTTTGCTTCTGGAAAATGTACAGAGCTAGGCTTATAGGAAAAGGGAGCTAAACTTATTTGATGGGGGAGGGTGAATATGTGATGGAAACAGAGACATGGAGTTGGGCTATGATTAGGTGCTTTGATGTTTTTCTGCCTTGATATAGCCAAAAAAGGAAATATGTCCTTTACTAAGGAAAAACCATGGTGCAATGATTCTGAATTGTGGCAGGAATGAATTAGAATGGGACCATATGAAATTCTAGTGGGTCTCCTGTGTGTGCTTAAAGGGAAGCTTCCCTACTAGGTAATTTGAGAGAACTTTTTTTTTTTATCATAGCATTTCAGATACTAAAATCTGAGATTTCATGATTATCTACCCCATAAAGACTTCTGGGATTGTTTGCTTTAAATTTTAAGTCTCCAGTCACTAACAGTCTTGTCTCCCTACCTCACAGATACAGATCAACTTTAGGACTTTTCCTTCATCTGTCTAAAGTACATTGTATATAACATTTAGAACATTTATTATTGTACATTATAATTTACTTTTGTATTGCATTCCATCCTTTTCAAAAAGAATATTTGCATGCATATTGTGCCCATTTTTACATGCCAAAAGACTGAGATTTTAAAAGGCACAGTGATTTTCCAAAGGTGACTTGATGGGTGGAGTTGTGTTTATCACAAAACTCTTCAGATTTCTTCCTCCCAAGGCTCTTTTAACTATAGCTGAATTTTAAAAATTTGAGCACTACCAAAGATGCATAAGTTCTAGGCAGTGCATCCAGTTCTCATTACAGAAGGGATCTGACATTATAAAACCACATAATTTCTCTGGAAGTGGCATTATTGATTCTCTACAGCTGCTTGCACCTGTGCCTTTGAAAACTGTATTTTCTCTTTTATTATAACAACAAGGGTAGTTAGTATATGGCACATGCCCAGGCTGATGCATGGTTTGGGAATTTACTTCAATACAGCCAATTTTTAATTTGTCAGACTGTGGATTGTCCAAAGTCTCTTTCGGCTTGTTCATTTCCTTTTTTATTGTCACTCACTTTTTACTAAAACCTCTTTTTTCCATGCTGGGAATTGAACTCATAAGCCTTTTGCAAACCAAGCATGTGTTCTACCACTGGGCTACACATCCTGCTCATGAGCTACAATCTTAACTAACGGTGAGAGGGCCTGACTGATTTTAATTTTAAAATTTAATGTTTTTAGTCATTTGTTAGAAATTGTTTCAGGGAAAATGGCGAGGTTGTATAACATAGTTTTTTTAAATTGTTGATATTTTTTCTTTTCATGTTTCTGTAACCCTAATTAGCACTGGCTAAATGATCTAAATTAGCTCCAAGAAAAGAAAACAAGTGATGAAAAATGATGTGCTTTAACTATTATGATTAAATCTGAATTGTGGTCTGAGTCTGCTCCTGAAACCACCCAAGTTTGATTAGGTAATGGACATGTAGTGAGCTAGTAACAGGGCCTTAGCACAGTCCTTGGCAATTTATATAATGATTTTGACATTTCCTTAAAGCTCAGGAGAAAATTGAGCAATTATTTATTTGACTTTAAAAATCACAGGGCACCACAATGTACTCAAGTGGCTACAAAAGAAAGACTTTTAAAGGGAAGAGCTGAAGTAGATGGCACAGCTGATATTTGAGTAAGTGTCCATGTGTCAACTGCAAAGTGACAGGTCCTGCATAGGGCACTTAAGGTTAATGAGTGGTATTTCGTGTGGTCAGAGTGACCAGAAAACTGCTAATATGTGAGCTTATTCCTAAAAATGAGAGTCTAGAGGAAGCTGATGTTAAAAAAGCAAAGAAATTATGTCATAATGGTCTTACTAATGCTAAGATAACTTGTATTTGTTTTAGGCATAATGTGTGGCTAGCAGTGTTCACTAAAACATTTACTTTTATTATCTCATCTATTTTCTTCTCAATGTTATGATTGGTTCATTTACTACTCACCAAACAAAGGCTTGTTGAATGACATGCTAGGACTTGAACCTGTTTCTATCTTCTTCCAGAACCAGCTTTTCTAACCATTGTAGAAACCCTAAAGGGGTCTGGAATCAACTATTACATTTCCTGCCATGGAATCTTGGTTAGCATAGTTTGCATCTTTGGAAACTTCTCCATCTTTAAAATGTGGGCACTTGCTTGTAAGTGACATAATGGAAGGTAGGTGTGGTACCCCACACCTCGATTTCTGGTATTCATTAGGTCAAAGCAGGAGGGTTGTTGTGAGTTTCAAAGTAGGTGGACTATATAGTTCCGTCCATACCAGCATGAGATACAGTGTCTTAAAACAAAAATGGAGGAAGTATTGAGAAAGTAGAATTGTTTGGATGAGGTAAAGGACTGGTGTGTGTGTGTGTGTGTGTGTGTGTTGGGTAAGCAAGAACTTAGAGGTTGGATAGGTATTCTTATTCTGTAATGAGTTCCCCCAAATTCTTTTTACAGATTGTCCTTTTTTGTAAGCCCCCTTTAGTATCCTCAGCTTCAGAAAGTCCTAAAAAGTAATAGAAAAAAAAACCTGAGCATGTGAGTGTGAAAACAGACAGTTCTCCTTTGCTATTTCCTTTCCTGACAACAATGGTCTCTGAAGGGAAGCACATCCAGTGGCCTCAGTTTGAACAGATAAACATAAGGAAGAAGAATGGTTGAGAGCCAGGGCTACCACTGATGTGGAGGCCAATCAAATAGTAGTTTCTTTCTCTCCTGTCATTAACACACTTTCTTTCTATAAAGGGTTATTTAGATGAGAGTTTCCTGTATGAGTATTGTATTGAAATCACTTCCCCCTTCCCTTTGTTGTATTTTCATCTCTAGTCCCTCTCATGGCTTTGTTCTCTACATATAATTAAACCAACTTAGTTCTTTTAATGTTGCTCATTATGTATATGTTTTTAGGGCTGGTCACTTAGAAAGTGGGAATGAAAAACCTATTGGGTAGTACAGTCTTAGGGAAAAGAGTCATCTTTCTCTCAGTAATTGTTAATGCCTGTTTTCATCTAGGGATGGAATGCTGTGAGACTTCTTCCATCTACCCTGGCATGTCAACTGATATTATTTTTTCAGGTCTTATTTAGGCAACATATTGTTGGACCCAGCTATATTGTCATATCTAGAAAATACAACCTAGCAGCAGATGTCCTGATCCTCTTACTCTTACAGTCTTTCTGCCCATCTCTGGGAAGTTTTTTTGCGATTTAGTTACAGGGATTGCATCATAGATGTGTCAATTGGGGCAAAGCACCCCATGATCACTTGTTCTCTATATTATAACCAGTTGTAGATTTCTCTAATGGCCTCAATCTGTTAAAAAAAAGAAATGTCTTTGATGAGGGAAGAGAGCTGTAGTTAACTTGAATTTAAAATACAGTTAGAAATTATATTGGTTTAGGAAAGCAGTAGTATATGTTTTCTTCTAAGGTTGTCTAAGCTTATAGTACCAGGCATGAATTCCTGCCTATTGAGTGGACCTCATCTGCAATCACAGTGATTAGAGAAAAGTAAATATTTTAGCATATGATTTCTAGATTATTTCAATATCCTAAAAAAGTATCTTACTGTGTACTTATAGTAATTTATAATCTGTATCTTCCTCTTTCATTTTGATATGTCACTGCTTCCTACTACAGTATTTTAGTGTCTTGAGTACTATATGGATTTGGGCTCTACCTACATTCTTATATTTTAATCTGGAAAAATTGTTATTTATATGATGTGTTCCCGTCATAGGTCCTAAAGAAATATATATGATGTATTGTGCAACATTTTCCTTCCTTCCTTCCTTCCTTCCTTCCTTCCTTCCTTCCTTCCTTCCTTCCTTCCTTCCTTCCTTCCTTAGTACCTCTCTTCTTCTCTCTCTCTCCCTCCTTCCATTCCCACATCCCTTCATCTTTTCTCTTTCCCTTTCACTTTCTCTTACCCCATCTCTCTTTCTCTCATACCACGTAGTCTTTGTTGTCCTGGAATTTACTATGTAGCCCAGGCTGGCCTTGAACTCCTAGAAATCTGCCTGCCTGTACCTCCCATATGCTAGGATTTAAGGCCTGTACTGTCATACCCAGCATGGATTTTCCTTTGTCAGTGAATATCTTGAAATGCCTTTCTGTTTCTCAGCACCTTTGGCGAGGGAAGTCATCCTCATAATTCTATTTTTCATTTATATGGTGATTACTTTGTATTAGCAATCTAAACTGAAAATGTGGAGGACATTTAATGGAGAAGGATAATTTTTATGCTCTTGTCTCATGACTGATGGTTGATAGTCAATATTTATTCATCAATTATTTCTGCATTTGAATCAGTTAGTGTTACCAACTGAGTATGTAGACTTGTTTATCATTATATAATGAGAAAGGAATTGTTCATGAAACTACTCCAGATTAAACTACTTTATTTCAATTCGTCCTTTTTCAAGGGATATTTTTTCTGAGGGGAAGAATATGTTATTTCCTTTTTTAGATTTTATAGAAGTGTGTGTGTGTGTGTGTGTGTGTGTGTGTGTGTGTGTGTTCCCTGCATGGGTGTATGTATGTACACCACATGCTTGCCTTGTTCCCTTGGAGTCCAGAAGAGGGCATCATATCCTCTGGAACTGGAGTTATAGGTGTTTGTGAGCAACTATGTGTGCACTGGGAATTGAACTTAGGTCTCTGCAAGAGCAACAAGTGCTCTTAAGTGCTGAGCCAATTCCAAGCCCCCTGGCAGATTTTTAAACTAGAAAATTGGCGGGTTTTTTTTTTTATAACCACTGCTGTCTTAAGAGGGTTTCTTTAATTTTTAAGGACATTTTTGGATACTCAAGGTCAGATCAATTTTAAAATACATTTTTCTGAATATAATGTCTTAGTGTTCTGAGAGAAGGAGGATTAAGACTCCTAAGGGGCAAAGAGTTTTGAAAACTTTTCTAGTGGAAACTATAGTTCACAAAGTTCACAATGATCAAAGTCTCCTCCTGACCTGCTACTTCCTTTGAAAAAGCTAAGAAGCTCATTCACTGTTCCCCACTCCCCCGAGTGTTATTTCCTAGGGAAGATCTTGTACTTTGTCATAGAAGACATGTACCATGATATTCATGTCATCATAGTATTAATAGCAAAAAGCTGTAAAGCATCCTAAGTTCTATCAATGAGACAACAGATAAATTAGGCATATTCATATATTGAATGAATTAATATATATATATCTCCATTGTAAAAATATCTAAATTTTCAACCAAAACATTGCTGGATGACAGGTAGAATGATATTTATTCAAAGTTTTAGAACATGCAGAATGTATCAATTCAGATAGACTATATACCTTAACAAAATCTAAATTATAGTGGGGCAGAATATCTGGAAGATTCTCTGTGTCACTCGCTATCCCCAGCTGATAAAATTCTTTATCTTATCCCATATTTCAGTGATCTCTTCACCAATGGAAAATAAGTACAGTGATTTTCATGTTACCCTATAAAATCATATTTTAAGTGTCTAAAGTAAGTCATACAGTCAAACTAAACTTTAAGGAGACTAAGTAGGGCCTGGAGAAATGGCTCAGTGGTTATGAACTTCTCTTGTTCTTGCAGAGAACTTGTTTCAGTTTCTGGTACCTATATGACAGCTTGTTAACTCCAGTTCCAGAGGATACTTTGAGGCCTCTAAAGTAATTCACACACCTGGTGCATAGACATACATGCAGGCAAATTACCCGTACACATAAATTAAAAGTAAAAATATGACTAAGGAATTTAATTTTTTTCACATAATTTGTGTGAACATCGTAAATATTTAACAACTACGTAAATAAAATTGACAGACTACAGAATAATCAATATGGCATGTATGTACCCTAGAGTATATAGATAGGAAGAATCCACTCTTTCTCTGCAGGGAAGAAGACTGTGGAATTAAACGGGATGGGAATGCAGAAGAAATGCTTCCTCTCCCATTTAGTTTACTCCTTACCCTGCCCTATGTTGACTTGGTTTGGGGAGGCTGCCAGTGTTATATATTCTACCAATGAATGGCTTCTCCTCAACATCTGTCAGGGCTCTGATAATAGGGAAGCACTAAGAATGCTGAAGAGAATAAGGTGAGAGAGATAGAGAGAGGGAGAGAGAGAGAAAGAAGAGTGTTCTCTTGGCTCTGTTTTATAAAGCTATCGTAAACCTATTTTCCGTGGTTCTTCTTTGGTTTTCAGATGCCCTCCCTTTTATTGAAAATAGATTCTTATATAATATATTCTGATTACTGTTTCCCCTTCAGCTCTTACCAGATCCTCTCCATTTTCCCACCTACCCAAATCAACACCCTTTCATTAGAACAAAAACAGGCATTAAAAAATAAAATAAGATAAAGAACCAGAATAAGACAAAACAAATAAACAGAAGGAAAAGCCAACAATAAAACATAGGAAACACATATAGATGAAGAGACATACATTCACATAAATAACCCCATAAAACTCAAAACCAGAAAGCAGAATGTATGCGCATTCACGAAGGATCTGTAAGGCACTAACTTTTCTAGGCCTTGGGGTCTACAGGTTAACATCTTAGTTTTTTGTGAGCACTCTCTGCACTTTCTGTTGTGGTTCGTTGATATCTATACCTTTGTAAATAATCCTTTCTTTAACAGACTGATCCTGTGCTAAGTTTGTCACCTCTGTCCTAAGTGTATCACTGTTGTTTCTGGTTGGATGTAGAGCACATCTCATTTACATTTACAGCTCTTTAGTTTACATGCTGGGTTCTGGGCACAAAAAACACTTTCAAAGTCTCTATGCATAGTCTACTTAATAATTAAAGATTAAATACAAATCCACACTTTGTTTCTCCTTCCCCACAAACCTTTAAAAAGACATGCAACCACCTTACTGTAATAACAGTTGTATAGTGATTAAACCTGATTTTTATTCGATTTAGCTTTGTGATTTTTTTATGCATGTAGTATGAATCAAATCAGGTGTGCTAGTTCACACCTATAATCTCACCACTGAGGAAGCTGAGGCAGGGAAGACTGCCATAAGTTCCAAGCCAGCCTGAGCTACAGAGTAAGACTCAAAACAAATGACTCAAAATGACAGAAGACTCAACGTTGAGGGTGTTCTTATTTTTCCTATTTAAAATGTCATTCGATTACATTGCTTACTAAATCATACTGAATTTAATCAGTTTCAAATTAAGATGTCCAATAACAATTCCAATAATTGGCATTGGAATGGCTTTTGGTCTTCTATGAAATATGTAGCACTTGCAGAGTATGGAAAGCTCTGGGCTAGTAGTGTATCAGTCATCTTTTGACAATGACAAATAAATACTTGAGGAATTTGCCTCCAAATATTGATGCATAATTTTTGTTGCAAAATTGACTGGCATATGGTGGGCATGTATGTTATAGTGGAAGCTCATGATAGAAAACAAAACAACTTATGAACCAGGATAAACAAAAGAAGAAGAGATCAGGGTACCCAAATCCCTTCAAGAATATGTCATCAAAGATATAAGGATATCACATAAGGATCCAGCTCCTAAGGATGCTATGGACTGTTAAGAAGACTGAGAAGCACCATCAGGACCAGGTCTTTGACAAATGGAATTTTGTAGGATACTACCTATATTAAACTCTATCAGTTAGGTATTGTGGGCCTATGCAAATTTCCCCTGTTGTTGAGCACAATGTTATTAGAGAATGACTGTTATCTATCTATACCCTTTTAAAATTCCACTTAAATGTGACAACAAATATATTCAATTAAATATGGAATCAGACAAATATAACTATAAAAAGAAACAATCTGAGCTGGTGAGATATACACCATTAGAAAGCTGCTTGTTGCTGGCCTGCTGGCCTGAGCTCAGGCACAAGGTCCACTTGGTGGAAGAAACAAATTCACCTTGTAAGTTGAACTCTAAACTCTACATTGTGACAATGCCTTGCCCCCACAAATAAATAAATAAATGCAAGAAATTAATAAAAAGGATTAAAAACATTGAAAAGACACAATAAAGGCAAACCTCTAAAATGTGCGAAAATCTAAGGGATGGAAAAGCAATTATGAAATTTGAAAAGATTTTGTATTTTTATTTATTATTATTGAGATAAGAGGTAGCCTGAAATTACATTTATTTTTAAGAGAGTATTTCACGAGAAAGACCAGCAGAACTCTTATTACTAAGCATGTCTGGAGGAGAATATTATAGATTTTTATCAAAGAGTAAATAAATGTACCCTTTGATTTATTTTGTTAAAACTACAGAGAAACTTCAAAATTCTCATGAAAAATATGAAAATAGACTTAAATGAATAAATCAGTGTGAATTGATGGATAAAGAATGTTCAATACTGTGAAAATTTAGCTCTTCCTAAACTGTCTATAGATTTAATGTGATCTTGATCAAAATCATTATGTCATTTTGTGGATACTGACAACTTATCCTAAAAGTTATATTAGAACACGAAAGATTTAGAGTATGCAGTACAATATTGAAAGAGACCATATTAAAAGGACTAATGCTGTCCAATATAATAGTATGAAAACATTGTAATTAAGACAGTATAGTATTGTGAGCAAGTAGAAAGCCCACTGACATAAACACTGTGAACTTCTCCTTGCCAAGGAAGCAAGGACAATGTGATGGAAATAATTTGAGGTTTCAAAAAAAGTGTTGTGGAACCTAGGGGCATTTACTGGGCTTGAAACAGACCACAGAAGTGTGTGCAAAATTCAAAACTATAAGAGTCCAAGAAAATAAGAACTTCTAGGTAACTGTGAATTTGATAATTATTCTTTTGGCTATGATACCAGAGGCATGATCCTTGAAATATCTGAGAGGCTAGCTAAACTACATTAAAATGGAAAGCTATTTGCTTTCCGAGAGATACCAGCAAGAAAGTGAAAAGGCAGGCCTCAGGCTGAGCAAGAGGAAATACTTGTAAAGTGAATACCTAATGAAGATTTTTTTTTAACTCAAGTAAACAAAGCTCATTTTTGGTGTGTGTGTGTGTGTGTGTGTGTGTGTGTGTGTGTGTGTGATCCAGGCAATGTATATTTTTCTTGCACATGCATGGGTTCACATGTGTCTATGAATGTTGAGGCCAGAGGTTGACAATGGATATATTCCTCAATCACACTTCAATTTGTACACTGAGGCAGGGTCTCTGACTTGAACCCAGAGCTTGCTCAAGCCTGGGGTCCTCTTTCTCTGTTGTCTGAGCTATGGAATTACAGGAAAGCTGCCCAAGCGCTTTTACCCACTGAACCATCTCCCAACCCTCCCAGGATTCTTTTAATAATTTGTTTTAAATTGTATAAAAACAAACGGGTTTTCATTGTTGCATTTTAATACATATATGTCAATATAGTTTGTTCTTATCCATCGATTTTTTTCCTTTTGATGTTCCTTGTTCCCTCTGCCCTCTCTTGCTAGTTTCTGTTCTTCCCAAATAGCCCTACCATTTTGTTTTTATGTCATATATATATTGTCGGTTATATTTTCACCCCTCTTAATACTTCTTCCTCACCTTTAATGGTTTCCTTTTTATTTCATAGCCCATATTTATTTCAATGTGCATATATTTAAGTGTACAGTCCACATATGATAGAATTTCTGCTATATTTGACTTTCTCAGTTTCTATCATCTTGCTTACTATCACACTTTTCAGACTCATCCATTTGGCATTTCAAATTTTATTATTTCATTCTTTCTTATGGCTGAATAAAATCCAATTTGTGTATGTTGCACACTTTTTCCATTCAATTGGAATTTAGGCTGGTCTTCATAACTTTTGTAAACAGTGCAACAAAGAAAATAATTCTGTAGGATGTTGACTTGACTTCTGAAGAGTGTAAACCAAAGGGAGGTATATGTTGGTAATAGTACAGTTATACCTTGACTTTTTTCTGAGGAACCTTCACAGTGACTTGCACGGTCATAAGTGGGACAAGGTTTGTAGCCACAGCAGTGTGAAAAGGTTTCTCTTTTCCAAATATACAGCTCTTTGTTCACTTGATGTTAGCTCTTTTGATTGGAGTGCGATAGAATCTCAAAGCAGTTATAACTCAGGATTTTGAACATGTTTGCAAATAGTTTTGGATTCACTGTGAAGAGATGCCATGAACAAGGAAACTCTTATAAAGGCAAATATTTAATTGGTTCTTACAGTTTCAGAGGTTTAGTCCATTCTTGTCAAGGTAGGAAGCATGGTAATGTGCAGACATACATGGTGTTGGAGAAGGACCTGAGAGTTCTACATCTTGATCCACAGGCAGCAGGCAGTGAACTTGCTTGAACTTCTGATACTTCAAAGCTCACCCCCCTACTCATGTACCTCCTCCAACCTGCTCAGACCTCTAACAAGGCCACACCTCCTAGCTGTATCCCTCCATATGGGCCAAGCATTCAAACACAGGAGTCTACAGGGACAATTTCAATCCAAACCACCAGTGATGCTTTGTGCTTTTATAGGTCTTTTCAGGTATGCAATCATGATAAAGGCACATGCTAGTTAGGTGGTGGAAGAATCAGTATATGGCTTTCTTCACATTGATAGTATCAAAACTGAATTAAAGGACACTTAATGGTGTCCACTGTAAATCTGGTTGCCGGTAGGGAGAAATATCCACACATTTTGCTCTAACAAATTATGTAATACAATCTTTGATACCTGTTAACTGTTAACTCACTTTTGTATTTTTTTTGTAAGAGGGTCTCTCAATATAGCACTGGCTGCCTTGGAACTCACTATGTAGATCACACTAGCCTTGAATTTACAGAGAGCCACCTGATTCTGCTTTTGAGTGCTGAGATTAAAGGTATTTGAGCATGCCTGGCTCGCACTGACTATTAAGTAAGCGATATTCTATATTTGCATGGTGTGAACCTTTAAAAAGAAGCTTCTTCTGGCTGTGAACAAAACCTCCTGAAAGGAATCTGTGTCTGCAGAGACAGACTGGCTGATTAGAATTTCAGTACTGTGGAGGGATGTAAAGGCTACAGGTCAAGAGGCTAATTTTCTTATCTTGGGCTAATTTCTGACACTCAGAATAGCATTCCTTGCCCCCCCCCCCCGGTATGTTACTAACATATTGTTAAATAGAAAAAAAAAATTAAGAATCTATTGACTTAGTGGGTAACCAGGTTCTACCAATTCAAATGCTAAAAATGCCATCACATAGCATCTTGAGCCTACAGAAAAGCTTCCTACATCTAGCTATACCTACCTTTCTTATGTACCCACAAATGTTTTGTAAACTTGCCATGATTTATGACTTTCTCTGCTCTGTAGAACTATAAAAAACAACATACAACTTCTTCCATGTTGAGACATGGAGTTTAGAGTTACAAATCTGTGTTCATGGACCATGGTCACTTTAATGGCCTCAGAGTGAACTCTCTCTTATTCCCTTTAAGATGAGGGCTATGAGTTTTGCATCAACAAGAGGAAAAAAGTTAAAAGCAAATATATTGATGCTTTAAAGAATCTTACCAACCGATTTTGGCAATATGTGAAACATATTTTTGATCCCCATTTCATTTCCTGGCAAAAAGTGCCTAAAACCTTTGTAACCAGACTGCTATATGTCACACACATGCGCACGCACACGTATACACATACACACACACACACACACACACACACACATACACACACACTTTATTTTTAAAAATTCATGCAACATATTTTGGTTATATTCACTCCCCACTCCTCCTCCTACCTCCTTCCAGATCTACTCTTCACCTCCCATACACCCAATATCATATCTTTTTTCATAATCCAATTTGCACTACTTATTTACTCATGTGTGTGGGGCCATTCATAGGCACTTGATCCACCCATCAGGGGCCACACTATTAAGGAAAATGAACTCATCCTCAGCTAGAAACTATCAACTGTCTGTTAACAACTCTTCAATTAGATGTGGGGACTTGTGAGTCATACTCTTCTCTGAGACAGAATGTTCATTGACTTGACTTTGTGCTGGGCTTGTACCTTTTATATGTACCAATGAGATGACTTGTGGATGTGAGGTTATAGAGAGCATTAAAATGGGGGGGCATATGAGAAAGATCCAAGCATGATTAAAAGATTGAAGCTCTCATGTTTACCCTTCAGTTTGGCAGGAGAGAGGGTGCTGAAGTTGAACCAATCACCAACAGGCTGAAGATATAATCAGTCATTCCTACATAATGGTTTAAAAAAAAAAACAAAAAAAGGACTGGGTATAAACTGGCTTGTATATCAAAACACTTAGGTCTTCCTGCAGTGTGAAGCACCTAAGATGCACTGACTATCTTGACCCATTCCTGTGTTCCTCTGTACTTTGGTCTTTGCTTTCATTATCTTTGTCCTTTGTACTATTTGCTACCTAGGTCAACATAAAGCCAGATGGGATTTGACAGATAAAGCTTGTTGGTTAGAAACACAGGCCATAGCTAGGGATTGGTGATCGGCATTTGAAGTGTTAAGCTGCCTTGTGAGAGTGGAAGGAGCCCTCAACCTGTGAAATTTGAGTCTTTCTCCAATTTGATTGTGTTAGAACTGAATTGAATAAGAGGACACTTGGTGTCTCCTAAAGAAGTGAGGACAGTTGGGAGAGAGCCCCATATATTCTGATGAAGAAAATTAATTGCTGAGGGAGTTATGGGAGGGTTGGGAAATATGCACCTCAGCTCTGTTTTTTTCTACTCTTGTGACAGTTAGAACATTAAAACTATATCTGAAATTAGTATCCTGTCCCACTGTAAATACTTCCCATCCCAGCATGGTTTGTATTTGTTATTTTGTCCCTTTGCCACAAGGAAATAGCTGCCTGGGGTTCCATTATGTTGTCCATGTGATATGTTATAGATTATAGAGAATTTTATGACTCCTTTTGAGTATGGCAAAAATTGCCTGCTTGTTATAAACATCAGTTCTTGGGGAATATTCATAATGTGGTGTTTACACACTGTAAATTCACCCTTTCCTCTTTTGCCTGCAGATATACTTGGCAACAGTGTTTCATCACTTAAACAATTTTCTATAAAATATCAGAAATAAGTAAGAAGAGAAGGAAGAACATTTAAGTGAA
Organism: Grammomys surdaster; assembly: GCF_004785775.1. Taxonomy (NCBI): domain Eukaryota; kingdom Metazoa; phylum Chordata; class Mammalia; order Rodentia; family Muridae; genus Grammomys; species Grammomys surdaster. Next base: position 1,793,263 of record NW_021620798.1, read on the forward strand.
ATATATTGAGTATAATTATTTAACTATATTGCAGAAGTGGAACACAGAAGAGAAAAAGATTTTTTTTTTTTGCAAAAGAATAAGATGCTCCAAGGGAAACATAACATGTGACATTTTAGTATAGATGGGAAAATAGAAATGAGGAATTTTAAAAAAATGGTAACAATCAATGGTGCAACTTGTAATAATATACCTGATTCTTAAAAAAAAAAACACCAATTAGTGCACAAAGCTAGAACGTGGTTGTAAGCCAGTTGTCATGTCTACACACTTCTCAGGCATCCCTTTTTAAGTCACTATCATGCAAGCACCTCACACAATGATCTGTATGCTAAGGAGAAAAATGTGGCATTCTGAGCCTGAAATCAGTTTGCATATCCTCATCTTCATTCATTTTCAACCTTGACTACTGACTTTGTCAAACTGTGCATTTAATTCTGGAGCAAACAGTCTAGAAGAGAAGACTCTCAGATACACAAATACCTCTACAAGAAAATATAGATATCTGTATTATTATATAATATATAAAGATATTTTTTTCTTACTTGGATCCTGTGGGTTCAGGTAAAATAATGTACAAAGTTTTTAGAAAACAGAGCATGTTGGCATATGTCTCTACTCCTAGAATGTGGGAGGCATTAGCTATATAGTAAAATGTCTTACATACAAAAAATATATGTTGGTTTTCTGAATATGGAGTTTTCATTTATTGAAATTTTTGTATATTTGTGTATGGTGTATGTGTGTACATGGTGCACGGTGTATGGTGGCTAGTTAAAGAAAGTGGGTGTCACGTTCTATCACTTTCTGGTTTATCAGGTGAAACAGGAGATAAGGATCTCTCCTTGAAACTGAGCTAAGCTGTTGAGTAACTAGTAAGCCCCAGCGCGCTTTCTGCATTGGCTTTTCAACCCCCCCTCCCTAGTTGTAGCATTATAGATATGTGTGTGGTTGTGTCTGGCTTTTTACATGGGTGCTGGGTTTTAAACTTACTTTCTCATGCTTGGGCAACAAATGCCCTTACCCACTGAACCATCTCCCCAGCCAAAAGTGTGGAGTTTTCTATTGGTAGTTTTACTGGCATAATGTAGCACTGTTTGTAGTTTACTCTGCTGTAAATTTTAATGGATGTGAGCAAAAAGGTTGAGGGTAACATGCCATATAGTTCCAAATGTCAAATGTGGTCACATGGTTGTCTCATTAAAATCATTGTGGTTCCATAAAGTAGAAATGGAGCGAATGAATAGTTATATAGGATTGACTTATTAGTTCATAGAAAAAACTTTTCTAACATGCAGCATGTGTAAGGTGGGACAGGTAAAAGAACAGGTGCTTCTCCAAGTCCTTCTCTGTGCTGCAGAACTCAGTTTGTACAATCAAATGTTAGCAATGGTCCAGAATTAAGAGAGTTTTTTTCCAGCCAGACAGCTGTGCAATGCAGAAATCGTGTGGACACCTAGGCTAGGTGATCATGTTTATATTTATATTAAATCCTGGAAGAGATATACTCTACCAATCTTTGTGACTGATAGTTCTATCTTATGCTCACAAGTTTTGAGAAAATCCTATTACTAAAGTAATTTATGGGAAATACCACAATTAACTTTTCAAGATTCTTTTCCTAAGACTATCACCATATTCCTCCCATAAATCCTTCACTTTCAAATCTTACTAGATTTCTAACATTCTTTCCACACTACATATGCTGCAATGCAAATGTGGCAACTAAAGGCTTCCTGCATCATACAATACTTGATGCTAATTACTTCTAGTTAAAAAAATGGTTTGACTATGTAGTCACTTTCTGTGTTTACATCACAGGAATCATATCTTTTGTGTTTTTTTTAACTTCATAAAAGCATAGTTAAAACAATTACATAATTTATTTAACAATTCAAAGACAATAAAGAGTCAAGTGATTTAATGACCAAATATTGACAGTGCACACTGTGTGCTGTGCTGCAAGTACTATGCACACATTGTGGCTACCATGGGAGAAACAGCAAGTTTGCATCCACAGAGCTCACAGCTCAGTAGAGTGGATGAACGAAAGTCTTGATATCAGCTCAGAAGTAAGCTCGGAAGTGAGAGGGAGAGCACAGAGAAGGGCCTATAAGCATTCATCATTCTCCTTTGCAATCAACCTTTATGGGATTCTGCTGCCATATCCCTGCCATAATGGACGTGTAACCAAACGTTGATTTTGTCAGGTATTGTGTTATTAAAGGAGAAAAGTAAGGAATATTCCCCTTATGGCTTCTTAGCCTGTGCAATGCAGTACCTTGGCTCCAGAAACGCCATTTCCTTCCTTGTGTTTCCAGTCTAGAGGTGGGAGTGAGTCCCTTATGTAGACAAGTATCCAGTTTCCCCAGTCTCCCCATTGGGCTTCTCCATCACATGGATGGCTAATTTCCTGCACTAAATTCCATCATGTCAATTATTTACCATAGTTCATACATTTTTAGACAGTCTTTGACTTTTCCATGTAATTAATCATATTAACTCATTTCTAATGATAGATTATTTATATTTGTGGAACAACCATTTATATCGCCAGCAATTTATGTGCTTAAGCTTATTCCATATTTATAGTGCATAGAATGTATTTAAATAGTAATTTAAAGAAAATACTTTTAAATTATAAAACCATTATGTAAATATGATAACTGAAAACTTTCAATCAATGATATAATCCTTGTAGGATTAATAAATGTTTTAAGTTTATATTTCATGAGCCTAGGTGTTTAGAATGCACATTATAATACTAAGAGGTGAAGGAGCATGCTGTTTCCATTTACTTCATATTACTCCAGAGTGGGGAGTGGGCTTTGTTAAGAGGCACATTAACCACATGTATTGATGATCATCAATGCCAAGTGCCAGGTCTAGTTTGGCTCATCAATCCAATCTTTGCAAAGAAGTATATGTTTCTGAATTTCCAAAATAATAAAGGAAACTGTGACTGCTATGCCTTTTGGAATTCTAAATGAATCATTTTTAGGAAAAAAGGAGTTTCTTAGAAGGATCTGTGGCTGAAGCAGGAGGAACATGCACTGAAGGCCTGGCTAACTGCATAGCATATTCAAGTAGCCTGGACTATATAGAAAAAAACTTTACTAAAAAGCAAATGAAACAAATGAATGGACCATGTTTGAGGAAATATTTTTCACTATAATCACCTGTATTACTAAATTAGTTTACTAGGGTTTCCTAACAAAGCACTGTAGACTGGGTAAATTAAACAATATTCTTTTATTTTGTTAGAGTTGTAAGGGGAGTTGGTTTTCCTGTGTCTTTCTCCTTGGCTTTAGATGGTTACCTTCTCCCTTTGTGTTCACACAGCTTTTCTTCTTTGTGTTTCTGTATCATATTCTTTTCTTCCATCTGTCATATTAGATTAGAACCCACTCATTTGAGCTAATTTTATCTTGCATATTTCTTTAAAGGCCTTGACTCCAATTAGAATCAAACTTTGAGACACCAGAGGTTAATAGTCTGCACACAATTTAGAGGGAATACAATGAGTAAAATAATATTTGAAAGTAAAATTAGAGGAAAAACAATCATTTCCTTAAAAATCTATATTAAACATGGTTAAATATGAAATTTTATTTTAGAAATAGTCCCATTATTTTTAGTGTATATTTTCAATTTCTTTCATTAATGTTATGTACATTTCTTTATTCTTTCATTTCCTTCTAAGTTATTTCTAGGCTTTTTTCTTTTCTAGCCTTTGTGGATAGAATAAAACATATATATATGTTCAATATATATCAAGTTCACTATTCCTATACAAAACACAATATTGAGTATTGTCTGTTGATTTTGTATCTTACAATATCATCTGCCCAGCCTTAGACAAAAGACAAGCAAGGAAGTAGAAAAAGCTACCTTTAGAACAAGAAGGGAAGGAATATTGACTGATACTCGATCATCCATTTCAATACATTCATTTATTTATATTTATACTCTTGAACTTCATTGGTTTGGTTGTCTTGTTTTAGCTCTTGTCTCCCTTCTAGGATGTGGCCCAGAACTCAAAACCATTCTAAGAGTTTGGGTTAAGCAAATTCTCAGAGATGGCAGGGAGGGATACATTATAAGGATCTCCAAGAGTGAGGACTAAGAGTGGAGAATGTCCCCCAGAATGCCATTGTGCTGCTGATGTGAGTCCTGGACCACTTCAGAGGATTCATAATGAGCAGCCTCTTCAGTTCTAGTTTTGTAAGGAAGAACCTTCCAAGCAGGCAAAGGCCATAGTTTTGAGAAAACAAGCATACTTTAGCAGAGAAAGGAGTGCAGGCTTCCAGGCTGTTAAATCCTACTATTGAGGGAGTCTTATGAGGCTTCCCGTTGTCTAACAGTCAGCCTGGCCCATTTGCCTTTGGGTGGGAGGTGGCGGCTTGAGCTTTGAGAGGCCCCAGGGAATGTTGGCCAGGATAGGTCTAGGTAGAAAAACCTGCCAGAAGTACTCACTCCTTTATTTTTCTATCTGGAAATCTACAAGGAAATGAGGACTTGGCCTGAAGGACAGATCATGTAGTCAGCAAAAAGAATGGGATCCTTGTTGGGATTAAATATAAACAATCTGGGAAAGATTATATCCATTCCTACTATCTCTGGCTGAACACCAGCCTCAGTGTCACCCTATCTAAATCGTAAACTCTGAGAAGCCCTAGGGCTTCCTCACTTAACCTCCGGGCTGGCTTTCCAGACTGTATAGGTTGCTTAAATTCCAGAGAACTCAGGTCCACAGAGAGAAATGGCAGGTGCAAAGCCAGGTCTCTCAAGCTAGGATTGAGCTCTAGAGTCTACACATAACAGACTTTCTAGCCATTCCCTTCCACAGTAGTCATACTAGCATGTGGCGCACATACTATAACTTTTGTGTTGGAAATCTGAATGAAAATAAATATAAATTTCGTCTAACGACATCATTTAGGTTTGCTAGGGTAGCAAAGGATGGTGCCCTGAACCTTGCTAGGTTATTAGGTGAGGAATTGAAAGGTTTTAGGGATCTTCTCCCTTCAGATAAAAGATTTGTCCTGCCTGGCTCTGGCTGCCAAATCACCCCTTTCTGATGGCCACGGGTTCTCTGGTTCTCCGGTTCTCTGGTGCCTGGATGTATTGTTTCCAGAAGATTCTGAGGCACATGGGTTCACAGCCTCCAAAGCGGGGTCTTAGTTCTGGCCAATCACTTAAGGGAAAACAGGTAGTTGGACTAAAAGTCCCGCCCACGGTGGCTGGTCTAGACAGCTGCTGTTTCGTACTTTGAGGACATACCACCGAAGGCTCCTGATTTGATTCTTGTCCAGAGAGAGGTGAGGTTTTGTTGTGAGGGCTGGACTCTGATCAGGGGAAGGAGTTCTAGCCTTGGGCATATTAAAGGGAGGCCCCTTGGGGTGGGCTTGGAACCTTTTTCTCCCCCAAACATGTTGTATTGTCTGTCCCAGCAGTTATTCCCCAGGAGGCTTTCTGCTGCTTAGAAGCTCTTTGCTTTAATGTCACCTCCTCCCCCAGTATCAGGAGTCCCAGAGAGGGAATGCTTTTTGGTAGGACTTTGGACTTCTGTCAACAGGGAGAGGGGGCATAATCTTGTGCTAGAAGACTGATGTAAGAATGGGAGACTTGTCCTCCTTGAGAGAAATAGGGGGGATTAATCCTATTTGTATTAACAGTTGTTCGGAGGCTCCAGCCTGGTTGGGTTGAACGTTCACTGTTTACAGCTTTCCATGGGGGTTGGGCTCTTCAGGGGAGGTGAGGCTGTTAGGAAGGAGACTGGACTTAGGTCAGCCTTGAGAAATGTCACGGGTTAGAGGTTACTGAGAACTCCAAGGGACGGTTGGAAGCCCTTCCCTCTCCCTGCTACCCAGGAATGTATGACACCTCATCCCATTTGTCTAGGAGGTACTAGGCAGGGTCGTGTCATAATCATTCCCACGTTACATGTGTGAGAGTCCTAAGGGAAGTGAAGCTTCAGGAACATGGGTTACAGAAGTGGAGTCTCAGTTTCATGTAAAGGTATATGCCCAGAAGTATCACGAACAGATGTCTACAGGAAGTTCCAGGCTCTGTTAAGATAGTATCATTCTGAGGGTTCCATCTTATTCCTGCAAATGGGAGATATAGAAACCTTAGCTTCACTTACCATTAGGTCTCCAGTTAGGGTCATGGTTTACAGTCATTCCCAAATTCCATGTTGAGAGTCCAAGGGAGGTGAGGCATTTTGAGTTGGCTACATTCAGTTAAGTAGAGAAGTCCTGGACTTGATGGGGAAACTGCGGAGGGAAGACTGAAAACCTTCCTCTCCCGGATAGATACTGGGGTGATGATATCATTGGTTCATGCCTTGCCCTAGGATGCGTTAGGAAAAGATAGGCTTGTGGGTCATGCCATTTTATGAGTTTCATCCTGGAAGGTTGAGAGAAGGGAGAAGAGGCTTTATTGGCATCAGGAAAGGGAGGATTCAGTGCTGGGTCCCATGATCGGGACACACCCTGATGGAGGAGGAATAGAACTTCTTCCAGAGGTGTTGAAGGGTCCCAGCTGTTAGCTCTGAGAGTTACTGGATATGGAGGAGCCCCAAGGACCTTACCTACATTCAGCAGAGGGAGATGGGCTGACCCTGCCAGGCATTAAAATGAAAACCTGGATGAAGAGTGACAGGGCTTCTGATTATAGGTGTGGAGAGTCTCAGCCCTCTTATCCCTTTGCTGTTACCCTGCAGGTGTTGAGTCTGGCTTCTGGGATACGGTATTTAGACTTTGAACTTACAAGGAATCAGTATTTGTTCTGGAGGAGGCCAGGCTTACTCCAGGAGGCTGGTTAAGCTTCAAGATGGAGAGTACTTTGAGAAAAAACTGAGGAGATAATGTGAGCCTCAGAGAAAGTAGCCTGTAATGTTTGGTCTAGAGAAGTTCCAGGCTCAGGGACAGAGTCCTCATTTCTTCTTTTTTTGTGGTGTGGGAATGAGATGGGACCCTTGAATGGATGAAGACACTCTCACATGAACAGAATAGAGGCTGCACATGGCTTGTTAGGAGTAAATATAAATCCCTTGAGGATAACGTACAGTTCTTACTATTGTAGACAGAGAGACCTCATAAAAACCCTACCATGCATTAAAGATATGAGCAACAGCTCTAGATGTGCTTTGTCACTTCTGCAGGGGATTGAGGAAGTTTGTCTTGCAGAAAGGAGCAATGTAAATTGCCTGAGGGTGATCAGAGGGTTTAACCTCTCCTCCTAGTAAAACCATGGGGTCTATTCACAGCCATCAAGGGAGGGAAGGAAAGCCTTTGTATAAAAGTCTGTGGCATTGGCAGAGTGAGAGTTTAGTATCTTTTCTGTGTCCTTGCATTCTCTAGGAACTGAGGAAGTTGGTCTGAAGAGACAATAGTATGATTAGACAATCCATCAGGTCAGTAGAGTGAGGGGTCAAGTCCCAGACTGTCAGGGGTTAATTCTGAGTAAGATCTGTGGGTATGGTCCCCTTACTAGGACTGAAAGTGTATTTACTGCTACCTTTCCCATGCTGACTGTCAGCTTATTGGATGCCCTGAGGGACTTGGTTGGATGTGGTACATTGTCTTCTCTATCTTGGTAATCTCCAAGCATTGCTCAGAGGAGCAGCCCGTGGTCAGCAGATGATACAGCCCCAGGCTCTGACAAGTTCATATTGAGAAAAGCACGTCTTTCATTTAGGAGATAGAATTCAAGAGTTTGGTCAGTTTTTAACTGTCATCTCAAGGAGTCCCTTTACAAGGTGTGCTTGGGGATGGGATTCGCATGCTTTATTTTCTTTGTCTCAGGAGTGTGAGCTGTTATCCTTAGGGATATTCTCAGTGCAGCAGGTAAGTAGGATCTAAGACTTGGCGAGAGAAAAGGTAAACTCAAAGGGGACCATATAGCTGGAATTCTGGTGATTTCAACATAATGTCTAACCTAGCTGCATTTAGCAGTTTAGGGCTGTTTCTGAAGCTTGCAGTGTGGGAGGTCCTCTCAGCTCGTTTTAAAGACCTATAAGAAATAGTGGTGAAGGCCTTGATGTGAGTCATATCCCCTCAAATCACAGACTAGCAAAGGTTCAGTAAGTAAAGTAGCTAAGGTCAGAAGCATATCCTGAATATGCACCAAGCACACTACCCAAATCCCAGAACCAAGAGGTCCCAGGTACATAGACACATGTCTCACTGTGGGCCCTAGAGTCTCAGGATCTTCTTGTGACCTAAATGCTGAGAACCTTTCTCATATCCATTTTCAGGTTCCAGTAGGACAAGCAACAAGGAAAGTGGCAGCCTTGTAGAGCTCTGGGACATCACGTACAAAGGAGTCCTGTGAGTATGCTTTTGTTAGAACCATCAGAAAGGAAATTCTGAGCTGAGGCCACTCACATTACCTTTCTCTCCCCCAGGTCAGTGGGATCCATTCACCCACACTCCTGTATATACTGACATCACCAGTTTGATTCACTATGCCATACTATCCATACTTCAGTCTTGAGAAGGTTTTCCAAGATGCTTTTGAAATATATATATTGCCTGATGAAGAACAGGAAGATGAAGAGGAAGAAATGGAAGAGGAGGGGGAAGAAATAGAGGAGGAGGAAATGGAGGAGGAGGAGGAAGAAGAGGAAGAAGAGGAAGAGGAGGGAGAGGAAGTGGAGGATGATGACAATGAAGAGGAGGAGGAAGGAACAGGAGAGGAGGAGGAAATACCAGAAGATGAGGAGGAAGTGGAAGAGGTGGAAGTAGCAGGAGATGTGGAGGAAGTGGAAGAGGAGGTGGAAG
>NW_021620798.1:1802061-1906146 GCF_004785775.1 Grammomys surdaster
CAGGAGATGTGGAGGAAGTGGAAGAGGAGGTGGAAGTAGCAGGAGATTCGGAGGAAGTGGAAGAGGATGAAGTGGAAGAGGATGAAGTGGAAGAGGATGAAGTGGAAGAGGAGGAAGAAGTTGAAGAGGAGGAATACGAAGAGGAGTTTGAGGAGGAGGAATGGGAGACCACTGATGGTGATGCTGTGTCTTTCACAATATCTGCCACTTTAAAAATCTCTCTACCCTCCTGTCCTTCCCCACCTTCCACCTTCTCATCCCATCCTCTGATGTGGGGCAATCCCAGTGGGGTGGAAGGGTCTGTTGCCTGGATGATGAATATTTCCCAAAGTCATCAGAGCTTGTACACCTTCACGTCATGCAACAACTTGGATGAAGAATACAGCAGCCAGGAAGAAGAGAGTGTAAACACCATCTCATGGAGAAAACTCAAAAACCAAAAGGTGACTGAGCTGGTGAATCTCCTGATCCTCAAATATAGGATGAAGGAACCCATCAAGAAAGTAGAAATGTTCAGAGTTGTCACAGAAGACTACGAGAATCAATTCCCCATTATCTTTGAGGAAGCTTCTAAGTGCTTGGAGATGATTTTTGGCATTGATATAAAGGAAAATGATGCAGTAGCCAGCTCTTATGTCCTGACCAACTCACTGGGCCTCACATATGAAGATGTGATGACTGATAACCAGAGACTGCCCCGAAATGGATTCCTGATAGTTATTCTGGGTGTGATATTCATAGAGGGAAACTGTGCCTCTGAAGAAAGCATGTGGGAATTCCTGAATATGATGGGAATATATGATGGGAAGGAGCACTTCATTTATGGGGAGCCCAGGGAGTTCCTCACTGTAGATTTGGTGTACCAAAATTATCTGATATATCAGCAGGTACCAGAGAGTTATCCTCCACGCTATCAGTTCTTATGGGGTCCAAGAGCCTATGCTGAAACCACCAAGATGAAAGTTCTTGAGTTTTTGGCCAAGCTTACAAGTAGGGCCCCAACTCATTTCTCATCCTTATATAGTGAGGCATTCAGAGATGAGGAAGGGAGAGCCAGAGTTGGAAATGGCCCCTCAGCTTAGGACCATGTTGATAACAACATGAGGCAGCCTAATTTCTGGTTTGAAAGAGGACTGGCACAATTTTCAGTAAAAGAGGATCAAGTTTAGTCTGGGTATGGGTAGAACACAGTGCGAGGCCACTTTGTGTTCTGTTTTTTTCCCTTTTGGGTACTTTCTCAAATTGTAATTAAAATGTGTTAGAATATCTTTGCAATGTATGCTTATGAGTGATCATATTTTCTTTCCTGTCTTACTAGCTTTTGAAAAAATAGAAGGAACTATTCAGTGATTAATCTTTGAGTTCCTTGAATCCATTTAGTCAACTCTAAAATGTGTACCTAGATTGGTTTGATTAATAAAACAGGAAAAAATGATAATAAATCTTAAAATCTCTGCTCACTCCTTCATTTATTGGCCAAACATTAGTTGAGAATATTTTTAAAGTTGTATTTATTTGACATTTTACGTGTATGAGTGTTTTTGCCTGAATGTATGTATGTTTAACACGTGTGCCTGGGGCCCACAGAGGTTAGAAGATTGCATCAAATCCCCTGGAACTGGAGCTGCAGCTGATGGTGAGCCACACTATGGATGCTGATGACTGAACCCAGGTCCTGTGCAGGAACAGCCAATACTCTTTAGCACCTGAGTTACCGCTAGCTCAAACTTGGATATATTTGTTTGTTTGTTTGGAATGTGTGTGGTTATTGGGACGCTTGTGAGGATAAATGATCACATCCCCTTTCCTGAGGTGGATGGAGTACAGCTGTCTTATTAGGACCTTGGAGAAGACAATATGCAAGCAAGAAGTGTCAAGCCGTGAAGTGAGACTCCACTTGTCATCACTCAAGTACACACACCCTAAGCCAATGCCAAAGCCCTGGCTCTTAGTAAGTCTTTGAGGACAGAAAATCCTAGGATCAAAATGATTAACTTGTTCCCTTGGGATTTCAGCTGAATGAGAGAAGAATCCCTGGCTGATGCTTGAATGATAGGCATCCTGGGATTCTCCCCTGGTGTGTTTAAACATACTGTCTGCACTAAGAAATTTTTTGTTTGTTTGATTTGGACTTTTGAGATAGGATCTCATGTAGACCAGGCTGGCCTTGAACTGATCTTTCTGCTTTCACTTCTAAAGTGCTGAGATTACAGCCTCACACTGTTATATCTAGCTCTATACTCTGACCCACAAGGCTGAACAGATTTATATACGTGACAGCAGGGTGAGAATCCTTGGGTACTACCTAGAGATCTTCAGGCTGCCATTCTTTTTGCCTAGGAGAGCCAGAGCCAAGGTATTGTTGTTTGGCCAATTGTAACCAGGCTCTAGGATCTGGTAGCAATAAAATTAGAATATCAGAAGATGAGCAGCTGGGAGGGGAGGAAACTTGTTTTTTGAATTAATTCTCAGCTTCTGCAAATGAAGAAATTTGAGATTCTTCAGTTTGGGAAATTATTCACATCTAAATAGTTTACCTTTTAGAGAGACAGTATCATGACTTATTTGGAAAGCTGTGTTTTGGGGTTGATTTGATATTGATTCTCCTGTAAAGCACATTTTCCCCCTGAGTGAATAGGTATGTGGTCAAATTAATATTCAAACTCAACTGACATTCATTATATACACAATTATCTGCAGACACCATGCCAGATGACTCATACCCTATATATTCAAACAGTCCTACATGACATGTTTGTTAAAGCCAGCTCCACAGAGAGCCAATCTAAGCTTCGGTGCTTGGGAATTGCATGCAAGATCATGAGATCACATGGCTGGTAAGTGGTAAGGCTGGACAGAAGTTCATCTTGAGTCCACATTGTTCTCATGTCTCCACACTGGTGCCCTCTTATTTTCTTTTTAACGATAAGATCTTATGTAGAAAAACTGTCCCCAAAATTTCTATGAAGCCAAGGATAACTGAGTTTCTGAACTTCCTGCCTCCAACTCCAAAGAGCTGGAATCTCAGGTGTATGCAACTTTGGTGGTTTATGCATTTCAAGAGATTGAACCCAGGACCTGGTACACACTAGGAAAACTCTACTTTCTGGTCTATATTACTGGCCCTGTAGTCTCCATTCCCAAATATTCTAGATGACAAGCAGCTTGTGTCAAATTAATAAAAAGCTTGGAAAAACATACTGCATAACAAGTTGTGGATCATATTCAATGACTTGGGTTTTTATCTTTTTCTTTTCTTGCCTTTCGTCTAAGTTACTTCTAATTGAAGGATACTTAGCATGTTATTCTTGATTGAATCGATGTGGGTTTGGCTTTTTGAAACAGGATCTCTCTACATAGCCCTAGCTTGTCTGTAACATCATTCTGCTTCTGTATCCTGAGTCATGGGGTTACAGGTGCTAATTCAAGAAATTTGTTTTAAGAAGCATTTTCTGGCAGTAGCCTGATATAGCTGTCTCGTAAGAGGCTCTTCCAGAGCCTGACCAATATAGATAATGATGCTTACAGTCAACCATTGGACTGAGCATGGGGACCCCAATGGAGGAGTAAGGGGAAGAAGGAGCTGAAGGGGTTTGCAATCCTAAAGGAAGAACAACAATATGAACCAACCAGACTCCCCAAAGCTCCCAGGGACTAAACCACCAACCAAAGAATACACATGGAGGGACCCATGGCTCCAGCCATATATGTAGCAGAGGATGGCCATGTTGGGGCATCAATGGGAGAAGAGGCCCTTGGTCCTGTGAAGGCTTGATGACCCAGTATAGAGGAATGCTAAGATGATGAGGCAGGAGTTGGGGGGGAGCACCCTCATAAAAGCAAGAGGGAGGAGGATGGGATAAGGGGTTTGCAGAGGGGAAACTAGGAAGGGGGGACGCCATTTGAAATGTAAATAAATAAAATAACCAATAAAAATTATATATAATAAAACTCAGAGGAGTAGGCTCCTGTAACATGTACTTTCTCTGATTCCAGTGAAGGAGACTATACTAGTAAAAATCCAGAATGAAAAAGAAAAAAGAAATTTGTTTTTAAATGATTCGAGCCACATAATGGTTGCAGTTTTTATTTTCGGGTTTAAGAATAAAGTTTTAATATTTATCAAAGCAAATTGAGAACTTTAATGTGTGTGTGTGTGTGTGTTGTGTGTATGAGAGAAGGAGAGGCAGAGAGAGCAACTGATTGGGGATTATAGACTTGTAAACAGCAGTGTAAAAATAGGAACTTCTTGTTATATTGCTATTTTCCTCGTTTCTGTGACCAAATACCTGACAGAATGCAATTTAAGAGAGGATAAATGTATGGTGGCTTAAGACTGGGGAAAGTCCACCATGGCAGAGAAGACTGGTTTCCAGTGAGGCTTAGAGCTGTGGCAACAGGAATTGGCCTTAGTACTGGGGACCAGAAAGCAGACAAAGGAGAGTGCTGGCATGCTTTAGGCTTTCTTCATTTTCCCTTTTAATTCAGAATTTGCAATGATTATGCACCCCATCATTTCAGAAATCTTCCCTAACATCATCTGTGGTCTGTCTCTTCTCCATGCTTTTTCTCTACCCACTACTTGACATGTAGTATGTTCTAGCATTTAGCTTCCTTTACTTGATAGTCTTAACTTCATATATAGATTTGTACACACACACACACACACACACACACACACACACACACTTTTCACTCTCATATCTGCTGTGCAGGTTATTTTTAAGGCTCTATTCATGAGATCAATGTTGTCCAAGATGAAGCTCACAAACATCAATACCCAGATAATTGCTCTGCTTTTCTAGTGAGTCCTTTCTTCCTTCCTCCTTCCCTCCATCCCTCCCTTCTTTCTTTCTTTTGCTGTGTGTGTGTGTGTGTGTGTGTGTGTGTTTTCATCTGTTCATCAGTATAACAGGGCCTATGTCTTAGAAAGAAAACAACCTGGTTCTGCTCAGGATACTCAGATATAGAAAAGTCATGCTTTACTTTCAGTAGGTTTTTTCTCAGCCTGTCTCTAATGAAGTGACGGGAGTTTTACTTCAGCATATGGTGTTAACTTGGCTCCATTTTTGCTTCTTTTTACTGTATCCTGTCAGTTATCTCTAATGGCATTTCTATAGTGAGAACATCATACACACACACACACACACAAACACACACACACACACACACACACACACACACACACACACACCCTAAAAATGCATTTAGTAAGCTGGGACACCTAACATATATACATACTGTGAGCTATATATTTCATTTCAAACAATTCATTAGGCAATTTCTCCCCCACACACACACACATACCTAGAAACCCTGGGGTAACTTGCCCTCAGTGACCAGATACCTCCTGAGTCATCCTTGAAATTAAGGAAAGTGGGCTGATCCACCCTAAATTGGTTTTAAGTGTACTTGCAATAAAGCAAATTTGTGCAGTCAGAAAGAACTGTTAGGGAATCTCTCCTCTCTTATACCTATACTTGATTATGTATACATATGATTAAAGTTAGATGTCATAGGAAAGATGGGCACAGTGAACAAAGGCTTGTCAATCATAAGAAGCCACATATCGTGTCCCTTACCTGGTAACTCTCCTCCCTGAATTCTATAAAAGGAGGATCCAAACAGTAACCTCTTCTTGAGCATTGTAAGTCAACTAGTCCCCTGTGCTCTTACACTATATGTGGCCTGCAATTTTGCTTTGATTCTGAATTAAAACAAACAAACAAACAAAACAAAATAAAACAAAATCCCTTTTGCTATTTGCTTGCACTTTAATTCTTCACATAAGCACCATGATCTGGAAACACCTAATCTAGATAGAGACCAAGGGTAACAATGTGGCATATATTTGACTGTTGTTTCTGTATTGTCCTTTGTGCTTCTATTGGAGATTGTGTGTTCCTCAGGTTTTATTTTCACCTTTGTGGATTTTTTTTCTGTTTTATTTTACATGTGTTTTCTAGGTGCCTTGTCTTGACTTAAGCATAAGAAATAGGAGAGAAAATATCTTTTAATGTTTATTCTTTGAGATTACAATTGTATCTTTTCCCCTTTATCTTTCTTTACACAATCACATACTTACTCTCCTTCATATTAATGGCCTTCTTTCCTTTGTCATTGGTGTGTGTGTGTGTGTACTTAGAGTCTGCTCAATTTGTATAATGTTAAATGTGCATATTTTCAGGACTGATTACCCTCTTGTTGAACATTTCTTAAGTCCAGTTACAGAGCTGTTGATTACCGCCCAGGTATGGGTGCCACTATTGTATATACGCTTAGGTATATCATGCCATGTTGGTCATTGTTATAGTTTATAGGTCTCATAGTTGGGTAGAATGTAGAGTGCTTTTCTCCCTTGGAAGCTTGCATGATCCTTCTTGTACCCTAGTATCTCAGGGAGGAAACTATTAGATCACATCTAACTCATGTCCCCTGGGTTGTGTGTCTCAAGTGCATAGTGTTTAGCAATAGGAACTTACCTTCTATTTCTGGGAGGCAATAAGTTCAACAGCAGAAGTCTTACTTGGGGGCAGTCTCTTGGACATCCCTCACCAACAACTAAAAAGGAGGCTTCACATGCCTTGTGTTTGAGTTTTTATTAGTCTACGGATTTTAGGGAGAACATTATCATCAAAAATGGGAAAATTTTATTTAAGCTATATATGTATATGAATACAAAGAATTACTTGTATTATGGGTATTCTGAGTAGAAAGTTTAAATTTTTTACAACTTTTCCAAACTTTCTTACTGTTATTTTACTCTCTGTCCTTCATTTGTATTTATCTCCTTCTCCCTAATTAAAGCCCCTCTTTTCCCTTTCACCCTCCAAATCACCTCCACATTGCGCTTCCTCTTTTTATTGCTTCCTCCTGCCATGTTCCATTTTTATTTCCCTGGTTTCTGTGGTTATCCTAGCTTATATAGTCACATCTGAAGACATTAAGCTCAGAACCTCATATAGGAATGAACAAGAGACATTTGTCTTTATGGGCCTGGAGACCTCATTCTATATGATCTTTCTTAGGTCCATCCATTTATCTGCAAAGTCCATCATTTC
The DNA here is from genome assembly GCF_004785775.1 of Grammomys surdaster. NCBI lineage: Eukaryota > Metazoa > Chordata > Mammalia > Rodentia > Muridae > Grammomys > Grammomys surdaster. Next base: position 1,809,123 of record NW_021620798.1, read on the forward strand.
ATTTTTCTTTAAAGCTGAATAATATTCCATTATATATACATATATACATATATACATATATACATACACATATACACATATATGCATACATGCATATACATATGTGCATACATACATATATACAAATACACATATGCATGTATGCATATACACACATATATACATATATACATATATATGCATATATACACATATACATATACACACAAATGCACATATATGCACATATATGCACATATAGGCATATATGCATATATACATATATACATATATGCATATATGCATATATGCATATATGCATATATGTGTATATACATATTTGCATATATGCATGTGTGCATATATACATATATACACATGTACACATATACACATATGTACATATATACATATATACATATATTCATATATACATATATACATATATTCATATATACATATATACATATCTCACATTGCCAGTATCTATTCATCAATTGAAGGGTGTTTAGGTTTTTTTCACCTCCTAGCTACTGTGGATAGAGTAATAATGAACATGGCTGAGTAGTACCTGTAGAGTAGGACCTTGAGTCCTTTGGGCATGCATTGAGGAGTATGATCACTGGGTCATATGGTATATTTATTTTTAGCTTTTTGAGCATTCTCAGCATTGACTTCCAAAGTAGTAGGACTAGTTTTCCATCTCATCAACAATAAATTGATGTGTGTTTGGGGAGGCTTCCCTTTTCCCCACATCTTTTCTAGCATTTGTTGTTGTTTGTTCTGTTGATGATAGAGATACTGTATTGGCCAGGAATTGAACCCAACTCTCTTGTGTGAAAGGAGATTTCCAGTACTGATCCACCAATGCACCCCATATAAGATTTTATTTGTAGTCTATGTATATGAATGTCTGTATGTATATATGTATACCATTTGTGTGCTTAGTATCTGTGGAGCCTGGAAGAGAGCATTGGATTCTGCCATCATGTGGATGCTGGGAAGTGAATCCAGATCAATAAAAACAAGTGCTTTTAACTACTGAACTGTCTCCATAGCTCAGTATTTATTATTTATTCAGACTTTTCCTATAAAAATAGGGTATATTGCATTTACTCTAATCTTTCACCAGGTTTTACAGAGGCAGCTTCTATATTATTATTTTTTATTGAAAATCATTTTTCTCATACAATACATCCCAACCACAGTTTCTCCTCCTTTCATTACTCTGAACATCTCCCACCTCCATGTGATCCACTCCTCCTCTGTTTCCTCTTCAGAAAATACCAGGATTCTAAGAGACAACAGTCAAACAGAGCAAAACAAGACAAGGCAAAGTTCTCATATTGAGGCTGGACAAAGCAACCCAGTAGGAGGAAAATAGTCCCAAGAGCAGACAAAATAGTCAGTGATACACCCACTCCACTGTTAGGAGTCCTACAAGAAGGCTAAGCTGACAGCCATGACATACACAGAGGACCTGGTGCAGGTCACTTGCTTGCCACTTCAGTCTTTGTGAACCCATATGAGCCCTGCTTAATTGATTTGGTGTGCTGTGTTCTCCTGGAGTCCTCAATGCTTCTGACACGTACCATCTTTCCTCTTCCTTGGTGTACCTGACTTCTGAGTGAGGGAACCAAATGGAGACCTCCAATTCACATATTTTTGTCTTCACATATTGTCTGGCTGTAGGCCTCTGCTTGCTCCTATCTGTTGCTGGAGGAAGCCTCTGTGATGTCTGGACAAGGCACTTTTCTATGAATATAGTATAATATCATTAGGAATGATTTCATATATGTATATGTGTATATGTTTTAGATCAGTAGTGTTTAGTTTTACTTTAGGTCTCTGGGCTACCCAGTCTCTGGCTCCTGGCCATTCAGGCAGTGTAGTGCATGGGCTCCCTCTTGTGGTGTGGGCCTCAGGTTAAACTATACATTGGTTTGGTTGGCTGCCACTCCCACAAATACAGAAGAAACTTCTAAATGTATCACCATAACCTGCCAGACTTTGGTTTTAAGAATGTAATCTCTGGGGCAAGTTGTCCTGTGTTTCTTGATACAATTCTAGAATGAGACATGTGCCAAGGGATCTTTGGTTCTTTTTATGAAGAATGATATGCTGGGTGTTCTATTCAGTGTTACTGGGATATCATTTCTTCTAGAACCTCTCAGATATATATATGTATGTATGTATGTATGTACGTACGTACGTATGAATGGCACATTTAAATTCTAAAATCCTCAACTACTCCATGCTTTATTTCTAGGGTTTATCATTGGTTTTGATTTGGAGAGAGACAAAGTAGATTGGGCTTACATCCTCTTAACCCTAGACTAAGTTGTTAATGTAATTATTAATATGCTTGGCTTTCAGGCACATCAGAATCTAGTTGTTTTAGGCTTGCCCCACTGTACAGTCTTTTCCAGTCATATTTATGTTAAACCGTGATTATCATGATTCTATCTTATCCACACTATCAGTTATACACTATATCTGTCTTATATTGACAGTTCTAATTTTTACAGTATCAACTCTTACGTGTCTCAGCCTATATTGACTAATATGCCATTTTAGGTACAATGTGAGATGGTCACAAGAAGAATAACACTATTAGTGTTGCTCATATTTTACTTCTGCATATGTTATAAATTTATTAGTGTATTGTTTGCAATTTTGTTGTAGACTGAAGATCTTCCCATAAAAGACCACAGAATAAGTATTTCAGGCTTTACAGTACATATGGTATTTCTTGCATTTTTTCCAGTTCTTTAAAAATATATTTGCTCACAAGCATACATAAACATGTCCCAGACTGGATGTTGCTCGCAGGCAAGTTTGCCAATCTACGCTTTCGATATTCTATCATCTTTGAAGTTGTCTTTTACAAAGACAAAATGCCTTTTCTATTTACTCTCGTTTTGCCATTTCTGTTGCTCTTCATTTCTTTATGTAGATCCACATTTCCGTCTGTTCCATCCCATCTGCATGCTAAACTTCCTCGCAGACCTGCCAGCAATAGTTTCTCTCAGCCTGTGAGCTCTTTTGTGCCTCTCCCCAACAGTCTGAAGATGTAGCTATTATTTTTTAGCTTTTATGTTTTTTAATGAGAGTTGCTTGTTTTGGCTTTGATGCAATAATTTATTTTCTTATTGTTACCATCAACCTCCTTTAATGATAAGTTTTTATATTTTGAAGTTAAAGTACTATGAGACCATTTTCCTACTCCCCCATTTCCTCTCTACTTTCTCCCATGAACTCCCATGCTCTCTCTCAAATTCAAGACTTTTTTCCTTTAATTTCTATCATATATATATATATATATATATATATATATATATATATTCCTAATACATAAGTAGAATCTGCACAGTCTGTATAATGTTACCCATGTATGTGATCTCTTTAAATGGAAATGGTCAGTTTTGCATGCAATATATCCTGATTACAGTTTTCCCTCCCACTACTTCTCCCATTTCCTCCCTACCTCCCATCCGGATCCATATTCTTTCCATATCTTGTTAGAAAACAAATACGCATCTAAGGAATAATAGTAAAATAAGATAAAAACAAACAAATTGGAATATGACAAAACAGCCAATCAAGAAAAAGAGTAAAAAATAAAATCACATGAAACACTTATAGATTCAGAGACATAGTTCACACAAAAATCCCATAAAACTTCCCAAACAGAAACCATAAATATATGCAAAGGAAATGTGGCTTAACATAAGATAGAGAGCCTCCAATAATTTCCTTGGGTTTGTTTGTGTTGGTCATCTACTTCTGGTCATGGGGACTGCCCTTACGAGTGGTTTGTTTCAGCCAGATGGTGGTGGCTCAAGACTTTAATCTCAGCACTAGGGAGTTAGAAGCAGGTAGAGCTCTTGAGTTCAAGGCTAGCCTTGTCTACAGAGTGAGTTCTAGGACAGCCAGGACTGCAGGGATGAAAAGAGTGATTTGTTTCCACAGTGAGACTCTCTTGAAGAAAAACTTCATTTACAAGTATCTATGAATTAGAGAAAATTTCTGAGTTAGGGATTGGGCCATGTGTCTACTTATTTTAATTGTAGCATCCCATCTGGTACAGTCTCCTGCATCCCTGTGCATGCTGCCTCAGTCTCTGTAAATTCATATGTGTACCAGCCCTGATGTGTCTAGAAGACGTTGATTCCTTGGTATCCTTCATCCCATTCGAGTCTTCCACTCCTTCTACATTCCTTTTCACTGATTTTCCTGAGGCCCCTGGGGAGGAGTTTGGTGGAGACAACCCATTTAGGGCTGGATATTTCAACGTTACTCATTTCCTGTGATTTGTCTGACTGCACCGCTCTAAGCATGACACTGATCTACAAGTAGAGCAGAGTGTCTTTAGGAGTCATTTTATTGCTAAGTTCCTTTAGCAGAAAAGTAGTATTTGGTTTTTCTTTAGGCTCCTGGCCTATCTAGTCTCAGGTTCTTGCTACTCAAGGAGTGTTCCAACTCATGGAACAGACCATAATTCAAGCTAGATACAGTTTGCTTAATCCCACAGGCTTTGTGCCACTGTAGCACCAGCATATTTTACAAGCAGGTCACTCTTGTAGACTGAAATGTTTGTACCTGAGTTGGTGTTTGCCTTTTTCTTCAGTAGCTTGCAAAGTACCTTTAAGCACCAAGAATACTAGACTGTAAGTGTCAAGGCTCTAGGTAGGCAGCAGCTTGACTTTTCTGTGTTCAGTGAGTTGAATATTTGTCTTCATCAATAGGGCCTTACCATCAGATTTTGGAGAGCAACCAATAGCTCTGACAATATCCTGAGTTGTTTGAGAACAACCTTGTGAAATAACTCAAATTGGATTTTACCCTTTCCTAGTATTGGAAACTTCATGGTGATGAAAGATGTTCACTTGAGGCTTTCTTTTCCCCTTTATTTGGCGATTTCATTTAGATTGCCCTCACATATGTATACATGTTAGGAAGCATCTACTGTATGAGATTTCCATACTACCATCCAAATGATCCTTAATTTTTGCTGTTCCTTGCCATATTTTCTCCCTTACTTCCTTATTCTACCTCCCTCCCCATTTGATCATCCTGTTCAATTTCTACCCCCACCCCCCATATCCACTCATAACTATCTATTCCTGTTCTGTGGAGATCTGTCTGTTCACCCTAGTCTCTGACTCTCTACCTACTCTCTGTGGTCCTATAGATTGTATTGCTTTCTTACCAACAACTCAACAGCTAAAAGATCTACAGGTAAGTGAATACATACCATATTTGTCTTTCTAGGTCTGGGTTACCTCAAGAGGAATGCCTTTTTTAAAAAATTCTAGTTCCATCTATTTACCTGAGAATTTTATTTAATTAATTAATTTATTTATTTATTTTGGTTTTTCAAGACAAGGTTTCTCTGTGTAGCCCAGGCTGTCCTGGAACTCACTCTGTAGACCAGGCTGGCCTCGAACTCAGAAATCCACCTGCCTCTGCCTCCCAAGTGCTGGGATTAAAGGTGTGCGCCACCACCGCCCAGCGAGAATTTTATTTTTAATGACTGTACAATATTCCATTGTATAAATTTACCTCATTTTTGTTATCCATTCATCTATTCATGGATTCTTAGGTCTGTATAAGTTTATACTCCCACCAGCAATGGAGAATTATCCTTGTAGTTCCATATCCTTGCCAGCATGAGTTGTCACTTGAATTATTTACCTTAGCCATTCTGCTTAGTATAAGATGAAATCTCAAAGTACTTTTAAGTTGCATTTCCCTGATGACTATGGATGTTGAACATTTCTTTAAGTGTTCCTCAGCAATTTGAGTCTCCTATTTTAAGATTTCTCTGCTCACAAGACTGAGGGAATGGTCAACCAATAACTGGCCCAACTTGAGAGTTGGTGGGAGGATCATAAGCCCCAAAGTGGGTAGAAACTCTACCAAAGTGGGTAGAAGACCAACAGAGTCAACTAACCTGGATCCCTGGAGCTCTAAGAGATTAAATTATCAACTAAAGACCATACATGGGCTGGATCTAGGCCTCCCCACACATATAGAGCAGATGTGGGTCCCCCAACAATGGGAACAGAAGCTATCTCTAAAACTGTTGCGTGTCTAAGGAATATGTTTCTCTAACTGGTCTGTCTTGTCTGGCCTCAGTGGGAGAGGCTGTGCCTAGTCCTGCAGAGATTTAATGTGCCAGTATGGGGAATGGGGGAAGGAATATGTGAGGAGCGTCTGAGAGAGGGCAGCAATTGGGATGTAAAATAAATAAATGAATGAATGAATAAATAAATAAATAAATAAATAAATAAATAAATAAATAAATAAGTTTAAAGTACCAGAATCCTCTGCTCAGATCAGTATCCCAATTTTTCTTTAGTTGATATTTTTGTTGATATTTTAGTTGATATTTTATGCTGGGCAGTGGTGGCGCACGCCTTTAATCCCAGCACTTGGGAGGCAGAGGCAGGCGGATTTCTGAGTTCGAGTCCAGCCTGGTTTACAGAGTGAGTTCCAGGACAGCCAGGGCTATACAGAGAAACCCTGTCTCGAAAAACTGGAAAAAAAAAGAAAAATGAAGAAAAGAAAAAGAAATTTTAGAATCCATTTTATTCCTGAGAGAATTGGCCCCAAGGAACCATAATCTGAGTGACTTCAATATGTCCACTTAAGGTCAGCATGAGATTCATCAAAATGGCACATCAGATCCCCAACATACACTTAAAACAAGAACATGTTGTACAGAATAATATTATGGACACTTAAGTATCTAGGTGAATCTTTAACATGTAAATTATTTAGAGAGATCAGGGAGTTTTTATGTAACACATGCCTGTCCAGGTTTTAGTCTATAGACCAAGGGTACCACATGCAGCTGAGGAGAGCTATTAGTAAGGTTCAATAAAATACTATAAAGTTACATATATTTATGTAAATTACTATATACCATATATAATAACTATATATCATATACAATATAACATTGTATACTTATATACAATATAGTATCTTAATTGCATGGATTTTCCTTGTGAATTTTAATGACAACATTGTTTGCATTGTCATGCTTACATATACCTTTAAGTTAACAACGAGTATCTGACTCCACACTTTTGAAAATGAGTGGATCAAGAATACAGAAGCAAATAAGGCAAACTCATCTTTATTACTTTTTAATCATTTATTTATTTATTTATTTACATTCCAGATTTTATTCCCCACCCTGGTTCACCCTCTTACTGTTCCACATCTCATACCTCCTGCCCACCACCCTGTCTTCACGAGGGTGTTCACATCACCCACCCCACCACAACAGACCTCTAAACTCCATTTTTAAACGGAATTATTTCTTTTCTGGATATTCAGATCATTTTTTATTCTTTATATATTTTGGATATCAGCCCTCCTTTGGATATGTATTAATAAAAATGTTTTCCCATTCTGTAGCCTGCTGTTTTATCTAATTTAGGGTGCTCTTTGATATACGGAAGCTTTTTAATTTCATGAAGTCTCATTTAATTGTTTTTCTTGTTGCCTGTACTATCAATGTACTGTTTAGAAAGTCTTCTTAGGCCAGTGAATTCAGTTATTCCCCATTTTTTTTCTATCAGATTCAGTGCATCTGGCCTTAAGTTCAAGTCTTTAATCCACTTGGAGTTGAGTTTTGTGCACGATGATTAACATGGACCTATTTGTTTTCTTCTGCACACAGACTTTCAATTTGAACAGCAACATTTTTGAAGATGCTATCTTTTTTCCAGTGTGTATTTCTGACTTCTTTATTAAAAAAATACTTAGATATCCATCTCTATATAAATGTATTAATGGGCCTCTTTTTGTGCTTATCCAATTTAGTGTCCCATGACTAGTTATATCAATATTGTTAAATTTTCTTTTTAATTTTTCTATGGTTTCACCTTCCACTAAATTTTCTAAAATTCTTTTTCATTTTTTTTCTCAGTTGTATCTTGTCCCGTCTTTGATATTTACATATTTATATACAATACATGTATTTATATAATCTCTTTTTTGAACTCACATAATACTAAATGAAAAACTTGAATGCTTTCCCCAAGTTGTTTTATTTTTGATATGTGTATGGTATATTTGTGTACATGTTCATGTGTATGCATTCACATGTGTACAGATGTGCATGCATGTAGAGGCTAGATGTTGACAAACCAAGGTCCTCAGGCTTGTGCAGCAATTATTTTACTGACTGATCCAGCTCCCAGCTTCCCCTTCCAGTTTGGATGCTCTATTTCGTACATCATACGTATATGAATATTTCATTTATAGTAAGTTCTATTGATTTATCTCTGTTTCATTCTGTTTTCCTCTGCTGTCTCAAATCTTTTGATTGTAATGATTGACATGAACTTTCTTCTCAGGGGAGATTTAAAAATTTCTAATATTTTCCTTCTTATTGTTTATCCCTCTGCTAAGATTAATCATGTTATCATGTACATGATTCACATTTCCTCTTGACTACTCAATATATCAGTCATAACAATTTAAAAGTTTCAAATATTATAGAATATTGGTCTTCTCTAAGTCAATTTTGTTCCTTTGCTTTTCTTCCTGGCTATGTGTTTATTGCATTTTCTGAGTTTTTAAATCGAATGAGAGAGAGCTTTTTGTAGAAGTGTAAAGACTTGAGTTTAAAAAGCACTTCAAAATTGGTCTGTTTCTTTGGCTGAGCTGTTACGGTGTAGAATTTTGTCAATTCAGGCAGTACTTCAGATTTCTTAGAGATATGTTGCTGTCAGATTCAGTCTTTCATTCACAGGTTCATAAACTGCTGTTCAGAACCTCTGCAGCTTGAGGGTCATTCACAGTGTTCCTGGAGCTTCCTGCACATTTCAACAGTCTCAGCAAACATGCCTTTTGCTGTGGTGGACTCGAAGGTTCTCTGTTCAGTGCTAATCTTGCAGCAGCAGTCTGGTTTCTTTGTTGTAACCTTAGCTGCATTCAGAACATGTGTCTGGTTCTTAGAGACACATGGATTCTTCAGCTTTTCTCCTTCTGCACCGGCAGCCAGACTTGGGCTTTTATCTGTAGAAAGCCTTAGGTAGAGGTTTCCTGCCTCTGTCCCACAGATGGCAGACTTTCACTTTGTACTAATGCATACTTACCTGATCCAAAAGATTTTTCTGCTCCTATTCTTTTTAAAAATGTTTTTTTAAAATTACTGTATTTATTTATACTCCAAATGTTCCCTCACATCCTGGTCCCCCATCTGAAAGTTCTTTGCCCCGCGCTCCCTCCCCTTTGCCTCTGAGAAGGTGCCTCCACATACCCACCATCCTCACCCACCCAACCCCAAGTCCCCCCTCACCCCATCTCACCTTCCCAGCATCCCCCCTTCCTGGTTTCTGCCCCGTAAGGACAGATGAACTTTGCTTTTACTCTGTGCCAAGAAGTAAGTGTCATTACCCAGTTCTTGAAGGTGGAAAACGGTTTCCTCCCTTTCTCCTAATCAGACCCTGGTGTTTATAACCTGTATTGCTTGGAGGGTAACTCTCTCATTGTCCTAAAACCCACCTATTCCTCATTTACACTCAGCTCAGGCCTACGGAGAAGAAAAGTCATGAGGGTGCCTGTGATGACTATTTTGTATGCTGCTTTGCGTCAACACTCAGCCTTACAAGAATTCAGCTAATTGTGTCACAACCTTTCTCTAGGTTGGTGCTTACTTCTTTGTTTTCCCAAAGTTAAAGCTTCATACGTCCTGTCTTTCCTTAAATGGTATGCTTGGAATTTAATTGCTTTGCTTTATTTTGCAATGTTAACACTCAGAATGCTTCTTAAGTGCTATGATTTTATGTAAAATTGCTAAGTTGTATATGATGCCTTCTTGCAACCTTAATCCTAAGTAGAACTAGATTTTGAAATTCATATGCATTAAAATTATGGGTCTGGTAGGATTGTTCAGTGGGTGAAGATGCCTGCTCTTGAGGCTGATGACCCAAGCTCAGTCCCTGAGAGGCCACTTGGAAATGACTCACTCAGCTTGTTTTCTCATTTTCACAGTTATATTAGGTGCACATCCCCTACGAAAAATAAAATAATCCAATAAATAAGAATATTCATTTGAGGGTCTAAGTAGTTCAGTGGATATGAAATTAGTACATAGAAATTCAATTCCTAGTAACTATATTGGGCAGCTCCCAACTGCCTGAAATTTCAGCTACAGAGGATCTGACTCCCTCACTTGGCATCTGTGTATACCCCCAAACAGTGACACACATATTCAAGCTCACACTTGTACATGTACATACACATAAATAAAAATAAAACTTTAAAGAAAGAATATGTCTGTTTCTAGCTTTTTGAGGTGCCTCCACAGTGATTTCTATATTGGATGTACTAGTTTTCCACTTGTATCAGCAGTGAATAAGTGTTCCTATTTCCCCACATCCAAGCCAGAATTTGTAGTCTGTTGTTGTTGTTGTTGTTGTTGTTGTTGTTATTGTTTGTTGTTTTCCATCATAGTCATTCTTGGTGGAAGATTAAATTTCAGAGTAATTATGTTTCAAAATTTTTTGATGGATAAGGATGTTGAACATTTTCAAAACATGCTTCTAAGCTTTTTGTTTTTTATTCTTTTGAGAACAATCTGTCTAGTTCCATGCCTCATTTTTATTCTTTTTAAATGTTCAAGTCATTTTTAGTTCATTGTATATTCTAGATACTAATCTTCTATAAGGTGTATTGCTGATAAAATTTTTATTATATCATGTAAACTTCCTCTTTACCTGAAAGACTATACTGAAATTTTAATTCTATGAGTTCCTACTTATTGAAGATCTAAGAGCCTGTGCTATTTAGGGCCAGTTCAGAAAGTATGTTCCTGTAATAGTAAGTTCAAGTTTATTCCCTACCTTCTCCTCTATCAGAATCAAGGACTCAGGTCTTATGTTGAGGTTCTTGATTTATTTGGAACTGGATTTAATACAGGGTATGGGATAAGTATCAAGTTTCATTTTTATGTCCATTTTTAAAAGCACCAGTTGTTTGAAGGAGCTGTCTTTTCTCCAAGTGCGTAATTTAGCTGGTGAAACTACTGTGAAAATCAGTATGAGATCCTCAAAAAGCTGGAAGTATTTTCCCCTGTGTTTGAGGCTCTTTCCTCACTTTCTCTTCTATTAGATTCAGTGTATCTGGTTTTATGTTGAGGTCCTTGATCCACTTGGACTTGAGCTTTGTTTAAGGTGACAAATATGGATCTACTTTCATTTTTCTACATACTAACTGCCAGTTAGACCAGCACCATTTACTGAAGATGCTTTCTTTTTTCCATTGTATATTTTTGGCTTCTTTTTCAAAGATCAAGGGTCTGTAAGTGTGTGGTTTTATTTCTGAGTCTTCAATTCTATTCCATTGATCAATGTGTCTGTCACTGTACCAATAATATGTAGTTTTTTTATCACTATTGCTCTGTAGTATAACTTGAGGTCAGGGATGGTGATTCCTACAGAAATTCTTTCATTGTTAAGAATTATTTCAGCTCTACTGGGTTTTTCGCTTTTCCAGATGAATTTGAGAATTGCTCTTTTCATGTCTTTGAAGATTTGTGTTGGAATTTGATGGGGATCACATTGAATCAGTAGATTGCTTTTGGTAGGATGGCCATTTTTACTATGTGAATTCTGTCAATCCATAAGCATGGGAGATCTCTCCATTTTTTAGATCTTCTTCAATTTATTTCTTGAGAGACTTGAAGTTAGTGTCATACAGATCTTTCACATGTTTTTTTAGAGTTAACCCAAAATAATTTATATTTTTTTGTGGCTATTGTGAACGGTGTTGTTTCAGAACTCTAGTGGCTCAGGCTCTAAGATTAAGAATTGGTAAATGAGACCTCATGAAACTGAAAAGTTTATGTAAGGCAAAGGACATAGTCAGTAGGACAAATTGACAACCTACAGATTGGGAAAAATTTTTTCACTAATAATAATTAATAATAATAATTAATAATAATTTTCATCTGATAGAGGGCTAATATACAAAATACATGAAGAAGTCAGGAAGCTAACCACCAAAAAACCAGACAACCAAATCAAAAAATGAGATATAGAACTAAACAGAGAATTCAAAACAGAGGAATCTTGAATGGCTGAAAAACACTTAAATATTCAAAGTCCTTAATCATCAGGGAAATACAAATCAAAATGATACAGAAATTCCACCTTACATCAATCAGATTGGCTAAGTTCAAAACCTCGGGTGACAGCACATGTTGATGAGGATGTGGAGAGAGAGGAGGAACACTCTTCCAATGGTGGTGAGATTGAAAACTGGTACAACCACTCTGGAAATCAATCTGTAGGTGCCTCAGAAAATTGGAAATAGATCTATTTGAAGACCCAGCTATACCACTCTTGGGCATATACCCAGAAGATACCCCATCATATGACAGGGACACATGTGCCCCTATGTTTATCGCAGCCTTGTTTGTGATAACCAGAAGCTGGAAACAACTCAGATGTCTCACCACAGAAGAATGGATGCAGAAAATGTGGTTCATTTACACAATGGAATACTACTCAACTATTATGAAGGAGAACATCATGAGTTTTGAAGGCAAATGGATGGAACTAGAAAATATCATCCTGAGTGAGAGAACTCAGGCCCAAAAGGACATGCATGGTATGTACTCACTAATAAGTTGACATTAGCCACAAATGTACAGAATGCCCAGGATACAATCTACAGAACTCAAGAAGACTAACAAGCTGAAGAGCCCAAGTGAGGATTCCTCAATCCCACTTGAGAGGAAGTAAAAAGCAATCAGGGGGCAGGGAGACCAAAGGATGTGGGTGGAAAAGGGGACAGAGAGAGAAAAACATGATCAGGTATTGGGAGAGGAGACAGGACTGAAGCCCTGAGGGCCAGCAGAAAGCATGGAAATGGGCAATCTCAGTAGGCAGGAGGTAGGGGTCCATCTAGAGAATGTACCAGAGACCTGGGAGATGAGAGACTTTCTGGACTCAAAGGGATGATAGATAAAATGTTCTACAGTGGAGAGAGGGAACTTATAGAGTCCACTTTCAGTAGAAAGATAGGTCTTCAAGTGGAGGGAAGAGTTTCCATCCCACAGTCAAAAACTCTGATCCAGAATTGTTCATGTCTAAAAGAACTGCAGGGAAAAAAAATGGAGAAGAGCCTGAGGGAAAGGAGGTCCAGTAACCAGCCCAAATTGAGATCCAGCTCAAGGGGAGGCTCCACGGTCTAACACTATTACTGATGCTATGATGTGTTTACAAACAGGGGACTATCATGACTGCCCTCCAAAATACCCAACAAGCAGATTGAGACAGAAGTTGGATTCTATCTACCCAACAAATGGACAGAAGCTGTTGACCTCTGTTGATGAATTAGAGAAAGACTGGAAGAAGCTGAGGAAGAGGGCAACCCCATGGGAATACCAGCAGTTTCAATTAACCTAGACTTCCGAGATCGAGATCTCTCATACATTGAGCCACCAACCAGGCAGCATATACCAGCTGATAGGAGGCCCCCAACACATATACAGTAGAGGAGTGTTGGGTCTTCACTCAGTGAGAAAAGATGCACCTAACCCTCAAGAGACTTGAGGTCCCAGAATGTGGGAAGGTCTGGTGGGGTAGGATTTGGAAGTGAGGACATCCTCTTGGAGAAGCAGGGAAGGAGGAATGGGATGTTGAACAGTCAGAGAGCAGATAAAGGATAAAGGCTGGACTGTAAAGAAAGGTTAAAGAATAAAAAGAAAGAAAAAGAAAGAAAGAAAGAAAGAAAAGGGGAAAAAAGCTCAAAATATATGTATATGAGTACACTGTAGCTGTTTGCTGTTTTCAGACACACCAGAAGAGGGCACTGGATCCCTGTTATAGATGGCTATGAGATAGCATGTGGTTACTGAGAATTGAAATCAGGACCTCTGAAAAAGCAATCAGTGCTCTTAACCTCTGAGCCATCTCTAATATTGGCAGGGACAAGATAGAAGTACAGAGGGTCAGGAAATTGAAGAGAAATATGTAGCAGTAGGATGTGAGGAACTGGGGGGTACCCACTAGAAAGTCCCAGATATCAGGGAAGTGAGAGACTCCCAGGACCAGGGATGACTAAAGCGGAAATAAGCAACAAAGGGGAGTGTCTTAGGATTTTATTGCTGTGAATAGACACCATTACCAAGGCAAGACTTCTAAGGACAACATTTATTTGGGGTTGGCTTACAGGTCAGAGGTTCGGTCCATTATCATAAGGCAGGAACATGGCAGAGTCCAGGCAGGCAGAGTTGAGAGTTCTACACCTTCATTTGAAGTTTGCTAGCAAGATACTTCCATGTAGCTATGATGAGAGCCTTATAAACCAAACCCACAGTGAAACACCTACTCCAACAGGGCCACATCTTCTAATTGTGCTACTCCCTGGGTTGAGCATATACAAACCATCACAAGAAAACAGAACCTGTAGAGACTAACTCCAGTAGATAGGCATGGCCTCCAGTTGAGAGATGGGGCCTCCCACACATTTCAAAATTGTTAGCCAGAAATGTTCTTGTCCAAAGGAAAGACAGGGACAAAAAAATGCAATAGAGACTGAAGGAAAGGCCACATAGAGACCACATCACCTGCAGACACTACTCCACCAAACCCTGACACTATTGCTGATGCCAAGATGTGCTTGCAGACAGGAGCCTGGTATGACTGTTCCCTGAGATGTTCTACCAGAGTACACATGGAGGAATCCATAGCTCCAGAAACATATGTAGCAGAGAATGACCTTATCTGACATCAATGGGATGGGAGGTCCTTGGTCCTGTGGAGGCTTGATGCCCCAGAAGCATAGGGGAATGCTAGAGGGATGAGATGGGAGTGGGTGAGTAGGTGTAGGAGTACCTTCATAGAGGCAAAGGGGAGGGGGAAGAAGGCTGATGGAATGAGGAGGGGTTGTGGAGGGTCAACCAGGAAGGGGGATATCATTTGAAATGTAAATGAACAAAATGATTAATAAAAATAAGTGAAATAAAAGCTAGAAGTAGATCTACTTTTTCATCCAGCTATACTACGTTTGAGCATACATCAAAAGGACTCTGCATTCTACTGTAAAGTTTCTGCTCATCCATGTTTATTTCTGTTGTATTCATAGTAGCGGGAATGGAGACAGCATAGATGTTCATCAACTGATGAATTGATAACAAAAATGTGATACACTTACAAAATGGAATATTATTCAATAACTAAAAAAAATGCAGAATTATGAAACTCAGAAGTAAATGGATTGAGCTGGAAACAATCATTTTGAGTGGAGTAACCCATACCCAAAAAGACAAATGTCATATATTTTCTCTCGTTTGTGGGTGTTAGATGAACCCTGCTAACTATGTTAATAACTGACCTTGCAAGACATGCACAGGAATCACAGAGGTAAAAACCACTTCCTGATTATAAAACATGGTCCACAGAATGAAGCTTATCCCTGTGACTTGACAGGTCAAAGGCCTTGTGGGATGAACCTATAATTATTATACTGCTGAACACCCAAAAATACAAGGGCAGTACAAATTGGACTTAATGTGTAGAAACAACAAAGTAGGACAGGAAGGTGGACAGGTAGCTGGGGGGTAGATATGATCAAAACACATTGCATGAAATTCTCAAAGGTCTACTAAAGTAAAATTTTAAAAATTATGCATTTGAAGGGACAGGCTGATATGATTCAACATTACTTTTGTGAATTCATCCTAATTGTTAATGTAACTATATTATTTTGATTAGTCTATACTATATTTATTTATATATTTATTTATATATATTTATTATATAGCTATATCTCAGTTAGTCTATTCTATTGTTGATGATTATACATACTGATTTCTGGTTCGATGGTGTCATAGTGTTAAATGTGTATTACCACATTTCTAGGACAGAACATTTTAGTCATATATAGTTATATATATTTCACATTTAGTACCTAATCTTACACCTTTCTCTAAAATAGTTCTGGAAATTTCTATTTTTGCTAGAGGTTTATCAAAACTCCTTCTGTTTAAACCCCTGTTAATATTTGCTGAAAATTTACTAAAGTGTAATAATCATGTCTAGTAAACATATTGAAAACAGAACACTTTAGAAGTGTTTAATTTGATATGTTTTATAAGTGCATAGTCTTTAAATACCAAAAAGGTAGAAATGTAGACTATTATATTATCAGAAATATCAATTACATTGACTTCTAACATGGCACATTACTTACAAGATATTAAGTAATAAATTACATGTAAAATATTCATTCATATGTACAACTTAGTAATTAGAGGTTAAGAGCAGTGGCTGCTCTTCTGGAGGACTTGGATTCAGTTCCTAGCACCCCCATAGCAGCTCACAGCTGTCTGTAACTCTAGCTCCATGAGATCTAATAAACTCACACAGACATACATGCAGGCAAAAAACATGAACGCACATGTAATAAAAATAAATACAATTAAAAAAGGAAAACTAAGATGATAACCTAGGCTTAGATTGGTTGAATCATGTACCTGTCTAAAATTTATAGATGAATTA
Organism: Grammomys surdaster; assembly: GCF_004785775.1. Lineage (NCBI taxonomy): Eukaryota > Metazoa > Chordata > Mammalia > Rodentia > Muridae > Grammomys > Grammomys surdaster. The sequence continues at coordinate 1,825,634 of NW_021620798.1, forward strand.
TTATTTATTCTTCACACTTCCATTCCAATATATAGAAGACAAAGGAATAACTTATAAATCATTTGAAAAGTTCAGTCAAAGAAATGATTTAAAATACTATAAACATTTTTTCATATATACATTTAAAAAAAATTAGGCAAAGTAAAGAGGCACCTCATTGGAAAAATGAAGTAAATTTCTTTGATAAGTGTTGTATTTCCTAAGTAAGGGTTCTCTCTACAATATGCTAAAGCTGATAAACATGTTAAATAAGTTTAATATAGTAAGAGTTGGAAATACAAAATAACTTACATTTCTTTAAACTAGAAATAATCAGTACAAAAATCAAGAAGACAATTTCAACAATTAAAGTATCAACATGTATTCATTATTTTATATGGTAAAATCCTACCCGTTAATACGCCCGTGTTTGGAGAGGACGCTTGTGCAGAGAATAAACTCAGGAAAACTGAGGGGATCAGGGCTAAACTAATTCAGTAGGATTGATGCTCACTCTGAGATAAGGATGGTTTGGCAGATTGAACGTCAGCCAGTTTAAAGCCTGGAAGAGCTTTTCCAAAACTGACTGCTAAATTCGTGATCTCATGTCTCTATATGAAAGAAGAGTAAGAAATAAACTTCTGTAGCTTAAGCCAGCTAATTTAGAGCATTTTGTTATGAGAGTCCAAGCTAAAAAATTCATCAAAATGATGAATGACTTGAGTGAAATAGTCCAACTAACATCTTAATTAATAATGAACAAATGAATCTTTTCTCCTAAGAAGCAAAACAAGGAAGGAATACTTTTCTTTTAAATAAGTACTAAGATAAATGAATGGTCATAAAAATGAATAAATAAAATGAAATGAAATTATACCTCTGCCTTATACTGCATATGAAAATTAACAAAATATATATATTAACTTTAAGAGTGAAGCTTTAAGCCCTTGTAAGCATAAGAGGATCAAATAAACCACAATTTCTTCAATATCACAAGCAAAGCTTACAAATTGCACTTCAACAATCTTTAAAAAATACATGCTACATACTTTAAATAGCAGAAAACTAGCTCAGAGGCTGGGGAAAGATGTTTCAGTCAGATAGCGGATGCAGACTCAGATGCAGATGTTAGACATCAGGAGCACTTAGAATTTGGGCATAAATGAGTAAGGAACTGAAATGATGAAAGGAGAACACAAACTATTTTCCCAAGAGGTTATGCAAATGGACAGGAAGAGAAAAGAAGCCCAGTGTCATTTACATCAGGAAATTCAGTTCAAAACCATAATTAACAAGATGGGGTGGCTCATGCCTGCAACCTAAGCACTTGAGAGTGTTAGTCTCTGGAGCTCTGGGGGGTCTGGTTGGTTGATATTGTTGTTCTTCCTATGGGGTTGAAAACTCCTTCAGCCCCTTCAGTCCTTTCTCTAATTCCTCCCTTGGGGGTTCAGTGCTCAGTTCAATGGTTGGCTGTCAGTATCTGCATCTGTATTGGTCAGGCTCTGGTAGAGCCTCTCAGGAGATAGCTATATCAGTCTCCTGTCAGCAAGCACTTCTTGGCATCCACAATAGTGTCTGGGTTTGATTTCTGCCTCAGTGCAGGCGAATGCTAGGGCAGTAAGGCAGGAGTGTGTGGGTAGGTTGGGGAGCTCCCTCATAGAAACAAGGGGAGGAGTATGGGATAGAAGGTTTGTTGAGGGGAAACTTGGAAGGCAGGATAACAGTTTAAATGTAAATAAATAAACTAACCAATAAAAAAAGGAGAGTCTTAGACCTGAGAGCTCACATGTACATGGCCAAATTGGGTCATATATCATGAGCTAGTCACAAGGAAGCACACAAGCAAACAAGCATAAATGGATATAGTATCATATCTCCCAAGATCACCAAATTCAAAATGATAGACTAGCATTAGAAAGAATGTAGAAAATGTAAATATTGCTTATGGAAATGTAAAATGGTGTAGCCATTCTTGAAAACAGTTTGATCCTTCTTCAAAAAGGTTTGCATACTATTTAACTTGAAAATTTCACCCCTCCTTATACAGAGAAATTAATCAAGCTACATGTCTGCCAAAGAACTGACATACATTAGGAATGCTCACAGCAGTTTGTGCTTAGTTAGTTTCTACTACTGTAACTGAATACTTGAGACAGTTTATTTGCAGAGAGTTTTACTTTGGTTTTACGATTTTGAAAGTTTCTGCTCGTTGTTTGTTACTCTATTTCTTTGAGGCTGGTGAAGAAGCAGCACATCGTGGCAGTGACCATATTGTGGAACACAGATGCTTAGTGCTTTTATCTCCTTCCAAGACAGTCTCAGTGACTACAATACTTCATAGGCTTGACCTCCTAAAGGTTCTATCACTTCTCAAATTTAAAACAGCTAGGTGTGGTGGCTCATGTCTTTAATGCCATCACTTAAGAAGCAGAGGCATGCATATCTCTGTTGAGTTAATAGCCAGTCTAGTCTACATAGAGAATTCCAAGCCGGCCAGAACTACATAGTGAGGCTGTATCTCAAAATGAAACAAAACAAAACCAACAAAATAATAGTAAAAAAGACATTAACTGGATTTGAGGGAATATTTAAAAATTAGTCTATAGCAATTATAAATAATATTCATAAGGGAATAGTGTCCATATATTATATATTAACTGCTGTAGGCAAATCATTCAATAGGATCCTATGTAGTCACAAAATGGAATAAGTTACTGATTCATAGTGCATGGTTGAACCTTAAAACATGCTAAAAAGCCAGTTACACTTACTAAATGATTCTGCTTGTATAAATTATTTTTAAAAGTACTTAGAAACTGAAAGTATGATACTTTGTAGTATTAGAGTAGTGAGGGATGGGAGATCTGTTAGTTACAGTTCTTTTTTTCTTTTTTTATTTACTTTTTAAATCAAATAGTAATTTTTACTTCATTAGTTACATTTCTGACTGCTCAAAAAAATTGGAAAGAAACTATTTAAATGAGGAAAGATTTCTTTCAGCTCATGGTTTCTGGGTTTTGTGTAGTTGTTTCCCCTTCATTGAAAAAGGAAGCTAATGGAATTTATGAGGTCAATGGCTTTATGAAATTAAGAGTCAGGGAGCTCAGAAAGGATAAGACCTCCAGAGGTTACAAATGAAGTAAAAAGTTTCTGTAGAAAAGCAGACCTTCTGGTGAAGGGCTACCTTGAAGTTCTATAGGGCTTACTGGTGTTGCAGCTTTCATGAACTGCTATTATTGTTGGGGAGGACATTCTGTGATATGGTTGCCTGTGAGCCAACAATGTTCCTGTAGGTAGCTCCGATAATCTCACTGGTTCAGCAAGCTAGACTCTGATATGTCTTCATTTCTGTATCTTTGGTGAACAGATTTGTTCATGTCTTCCTAGAATAAGTCATGAAACAGGTGATCCCAGGCTATTATTACAGGGAAGGTGTAGTGGAGTGGCTTTGTCTATGGTACAGAAGTATAAGGTTTGGTATCAGCCTGCATGGCTGTGGGCCAGGAAGCTGAGAGAAAAGGCTATAACTAGGGCTAAGTTATACCTTTGAAGAGATGTCCCTAATAGCCTATTTCTACCAATAATGCCTTATCTCCTAATATGTTCATGGCCCTTGAAATTAGTGACACAGATTGGGATTGAGTATTCAGAACATGAGTCTGGGTGACATTTCAGATTCAAACAATAACAAGAAGTAACTTAATTATATGGGTTTTATCTAAAATTAGGTTATCCTGATTCAACCTTGTGAATGCAAAATATATTTTAATTATACATTCTAAAAGGTTGAATTGTATGACGTGAATTTTATGTCGATGATGTTCTTAAAATAGTTCCAAGAAGGCAAAAAAGAAAAAAAATGAATGGTGGCATCTTCATATGGTAATGACAATAAGTTTCTGTCAAAATGAAACATTTTTCTTTAGTTTCCATCTAAGTTTAGGTTAAGTCTCTGAAACAGACTTCAAGTCTCTCAAGTCTCTCAAACCTTTTGTATTCAATTTGTCTTCCACTTGGCTTTAGAGAAAAGAGGTGATAGCATTAGCCACACAAACTATGTTTCTTGTAAGTTAGTTGGTATTTTTGGATGACTCTTCCTTATTTATCTAAGTAGCACTCACCTCTTGTTTGTTTGTTATTCATGCACCCAAAATGCATTGGTTCTTCATTTTGATCAGAAGTTCAAACAAGCAGAGGAAAATGCACCCCAAATAAACTCATGGTTAGTTGACAAACAGCAAGAGTATTTGCAATATTTACACATATTCAGGGTTAGGGTTGCTAATGTAGTTATTTCTAAAAAGAGTTTGAAAGATTCACACTCTTATACTTAAATATGAAATGGGTGTGTAGACATTTCATACATTCAAATACACGCAAACACACTTGACCCAGAACTGACTCAGCACTTTTAAAAAGTGTTTAACCCTATGAATACAAGGGGTATACGTTTAAAATTATTCTGAAAATTGAAAATTACCCCAGAATTAACACAAATTTCTATGCTCATAATATTGATTAGAGACATGTAAACTAAAGGTCCAATAGACTTACAGTTTCTGCAAAGATTGAATAGGCCCATTAGTCATAGATCTTCCCTGTGATAACAAAAATTCCCAAAGCACAGCACAGAGAGGATGGATAGGCTTCCGCTGCATGGTGGACAGAAGCAAACCAGTCAAGGGATCTTGAAGCTTGAACAGGGAACAGGTGCCCTGATGGCAGAAAATCTTGTAACACCTGTCTATGCTAGCCAAACAACAGACCACAAATTCACCTACACTCCATAACTTTCAGTTTTATCATTGACGATTAGGGGATTGAATGTGCATTTGCAACCAAGGTGAAGTTGCTGCCGGTAATGATGGCAGCATTTGGCAAGATTTAGAGTGCATGCAGTGTTCTATCTTCTCTGACAGAAGTTAGAAATACTATTTCTTCTATAGGTTAGCAGAGAGGTGACCTTTCATCTTCCATCTGACAGGGATAGGAGATGCTCTGCTTTTCTTGGCACTATAATGTGAACCACACTCTCCACGATTAATCTTGAGCAATGAACTTGAAGCAGAACAAGTCACAGCACTCTATCCCCATGCTATCTTTTTTTTTTGTTTAGTTTTATTTCTGATAATGAAATGAACTTCTAATCTACAGTGTGATGACAAGACAATGTGAGCTATCCATTTGTTTTACCACTTCTGATGGCCCTGATGTTCAGTAGAAAGGGAAATGATGAAACACGGAGAGTCAGTTTTTCATATCCACCAGAAAGATGATACTCAGTGAAGGAGGAAACTAAATGTTATACTTGTCTGTAATAAAATTGCGTGGGTCAGTATCTTCTTTCTGATGCATCCACTGGGCTCTTCACATATACTTCCACAAGTGGATTCCTTGCTAAAAAGAAGGTGAAATAAGATAAAGCGCTTATATTACAGTGTCAAAGTATCTGGGATACAAGAAATCCCTTTCATTATAAGGAAATTAATGGTAGTAGTTGTCGTCGTCATCGTAGTAATAGTAGCAGTAGTAGTAGTAAAATCATAGTGTTAATAATTAATAACTTCTTACATTTATAAAAGAAAAATTGCAAATTTTAATAGCAAGATGAAAAAAATGTTGAAATTTTCTGATAAAGATTTTATAGCAGTTATCATGAAATTGGTTTATGAAAGCAGTACATACTCTTTATAAACAAAAATTAGAAAAATCTCTGGAAAGAGGCAAAAGCCATGAAAAGGAAGGAAATGGGGAAACAATTGAAAAATTTGATAACTGACACAAAAGTCATGCAGGTTGTACTGGATGGCAGAGTATGGATTGCAGAGAGTGAAAATAGTTAACTGGAGAAGAAATCAATGAAATTTACTGATCTGGAAAGTACAGAGAAATAGACTTTATAGATATAATCATCATAACTAAGCTCAAAGATTTCTGCTTCTGGGAATGTGAACATGAGGTACAGTTATTCTATTACTTTTTTGCAAGAGCAGGTAAATTGCGTAGGTATCATATTTAAAATAAAATTAAGAAAATTCTGAAAGATTTAACAAAGCATACTGGCTTAGGAACCCATAGGACATAGATACCTCATAATTCAAGCACAAGAAGTCAGCAACTGGGAAACCAAAAAGTATACAGACAAAACAGAAGTCCCTATGAAAAGAACATCATGAGGCACTCCAGCTCCTTACCAAAATAGGTGTCATAATGGTACAATTAGTCTCTTAAAAGGAAATTTAATTCATACTAATCACATACCTTAGAAATTGTACTTGTGGGCAATTATCCCAGAGAAATGGAACTTTTGTGTTAATTGAAACTTGTACAATGATATGTATAATATCTTTATCCTGGGAGCCCCAAATAAGAAACAGTCTAGGTGCTCTTCAACTCCTGTTGGCTAAATCAACTCTGGCATATCCATACAATGGGACATTGTTTAGCAGCACAAATGAATGACATATTAATATGTACAACAAGTTGGTCAGTGAGCTTTGCTGAGTTGAAGCAGTCAGTTCTCACTAGTTAAATACTATATTATGCCATTCATGTAACATTCTTAAAATGATGTCATTATGAAATGGCAAATAGTTTAATAGTTGGTAAGGATTAAGAAAATTTCATGGCAGGAGGAAAATGGCTTAGAATTCTTTGGGTGAGGCAAGCTTTTCTGTGTATTTTACCATAGTTTTACAATGTGCTACTTAGTATTAGAAAAATGAGGCCAACGATACATGATGTCTCTATTATTTCTTATAGCTTCATGGGAATATATAATTAGTTCAAAGTAAAAAATTTTATAATAAAAAATAGAGTATTTATTATATTTTAATTATTTTATTATTATTGTTATATTTTTATTTATAAGATTACTCCATTTATTAAAAATTCAGAGAAATCTGTAGATTTAAAGAGATTTAATATACTCACCAACTATAAAAGTTGATTAACATCATAATATAAGCAAGCTAAAAAGAAACATAGAAATATATAATAGCAAACACTTTCTATTAATCAATGATTTTGAAGGGTGACAATGGCTTTGACTATGTTTAAATGTATTCTTTATATTTTAGAGATAAACACATAAATGTGCATTAATTCAGAGATAATAATGTCAGGTTTGGCTTCCAGTAAGTGTATGGGTAAAATTCAGAGTTATCTCCTAAGAAACTCAATTAGGTGATGATGAGAAGTATGCACAAGTCTGTGAAGGCAATAGAAAATTATTCCCATTGTTAGACTACCATGTGTATGAAGACACTTTAAAGATGTCATTGAGGTCAATGCAGATATTATGGAAAACTAATAATTCTCTTTTAACTTCTTGGTAGCAAACCAGTTCTAACTTAGCAATTCCACTTCTGATTATACATGCAAATGAGATGGATACCAACATACATGTAAATATAACTTTTCATCTCAGTCACCCAGCCACCACTTCAGATTAGAATGCAACACCTAAAATACCACAAGATGAAAAATACGTAGTTCTCTTTATTCTTAAGTATTTGAGACCTTAGTCCAGTGTATTAGAGAGCCTACGCTGGTATTAAATTGAAGTCACTTTTAATTCTGCCCTGCACTGCCAGTTTTTCTACCCATATCAGGACTGCTGGGAACAAACTGACCTTTCTCTTTCTAGAGCTCTTGACATATCTTAACTTCAGCTTTCATGTCTGTTTGAAAGGAAAATCTTAAGAGGGCCAGAATGACATGCAAGAAACAGCAAGTGTTGGCATGGGCCACATACTTATTGCCTATGAGTCCCCAGTGGAGCTGGGAGGAGCATCTGGAGCAATTAAGTTAATAATGTGAACTTCAGGGATCACCATCCATCATGCAAGAAAATTTAAATCACAATGCTTCAGGTGCCAGATTTATGTTAACAAAACAAATCACCCAGCTGTAAACATCACTGCAAACATGTTTGTGAGAGTGAGGTGGATCTCCTTGGAGGACTATTAAAGTAGTTATTTGAAGGTAATAAATGACTATGACAAAACCCCAGAAGACTTTTAGAGAAAGCAATCATCAGTTCAGGGCTACAGTGAAGCTATAAATATTTCATAACATTGTGCTGTGCCTGAAAAAAAAATGGCTTGATTTCCCAGCACCCAGCCTCCCTGTCTGATGTCACTTCCTCACTATAAGTGTTCAGACATTTTGTAAATGGTTGAGGCATTTGATTAAAACCTACAACTATATGTAACTTCCTGAAACATAAAGAAGCTTCAGCCTCTGTTCTTTTAAACCCATGTAAGTCTACAAGTGATGAAAGAGATTTTATTAAAAGAAAATGAACACATAATAGTTGCTTTTCTCATTGCTGTGATCAAATGTATGATAAGGAGTAAGGGCTTGTGTTATGTGGCTCACATTTTATTTTATTTTTTTATTTTTATTTTTTTATATAATTTATTTTTTCTCAAATTGTAATTCATTCACACAGGGGTTATAAACACAGAAAGGCAGGATGTGGGGGAGGGAATATAAGTATCCATCATGGTGGGAAGTCATTGGGGCAGGCTGAACCTTTTGGAAGCTGGTTATGTTACATCACAGTCAGGAAGCAGAGAGAGGTTAATGCTGTTGTTCTGAAGCTTGCTTTCTTATTTCTAGGTGGCTGATGATCTCAGATCATGTAGTGGTGCCTTAAATGGAAACTTACACATACATCCACAAAGATTTGTCTCCTAGATGATTTTAGAGATTGTCAAGATGGTTAAGATTAACCATCACAGATGAAATATATGTTAATAAATATTTATATATTAATATATATTTAATATTATTAATATATATCATATATATAATATTTTTTGGTACCAGGGATTGAACCTATGGTAGGGTAGGCTTGTGCTTTACAACTGAACACTATCTCCAGCCATCTGCTTAAATTCTGAGAGGGTCTCAAGGTCACTAGGTTGGAAAGGTTGTCCTCACACTCTTGTAGCTTAGGCTGGCATCAATATGTAACCCTCCTACCTCAGCCTCCTGAGTATCAAGGATAATAGGAGTGTGTCCCCAGGCTCAGCTTGTTATATCTTTCTCTTGTAGCAGTTACTGAATATTATCTCTTGCAGAAAAGAATCTGAAGTTATGCTTTGCTCCAGATCTGAAAGATATCTCTTTTTTCTATCTAATCAGCCATTTTTGGAAAGGATGATCTTGTTCAGTGTCAAGACACAGGGAATGTGCAAGGCTCCATATGATACTTGATGGTTCTCCCCTATTTTTAGATGGTAAAAATAATATGCATTTATTGTACGCTTTATGCTACATTTATCATTTCCACACTATAGAAAGTAGACATGATAAAAAAGAATGCTTAAGGGCATGTGCCAAATTATGTTAAAGAATATTTTATTTTTGTCAAGCATTTATTGAGTTTCTACAAAGATTGGGGTATTATGGTAGGTATTAAACATACAAAGTCACAATTCAAGAGCTCACAGCACAATAAAGGAGAGAAACATGTAATTGGTGCTTATAACATGCCAACAGAACATTTTTGAAATGTGATTAAATGCAAAATGTTATCTGGACACAGGAGAGGTCATAGCTGGGAGACTGAGGCATGGAAGCAATGATGTGTTTTCTGAACTATGGCAAATGTTTTCACATGGCTTAATGCTGGTCAGGGGAAAAAAGGATGAGACAGAGAATTTTTGTAAAGGGCACAGAGCCTTGAAATGAAATAATGTGTTCTGAAAATATAATGAGATCTGTTTTCCCTGGTGAGTGGTGTAAGATATATAAGAAGAAATGGAAACTATTTTAAAAGTGAACAGAGAAGATGGTGTGAATAAAGTACGTGAGTAAAGAAAGTGTCTCAAGACAAAGTGTAGACAAAGCATACTGAGCAGTGCTTTCATCATGAAAACAATGGGAAAGTAATAACACATCTGATTGTTATTCCATAAGAAAGACTGTTAATGTAGTGAGAGCACTGAGATGTCAGGAATAAAAATAAAGAGGTCTGCCAGAGAACTGCATTACTAGTAAAGACCAGAGCTCATAAGACCTGAACCAGAACAGTAGTCAGAGAGGAAGTGTAATATATACATTACCAATAGTTACATAGAGAGATGTTCAACATAGTCATTACGCATTTATTTTTATTTTCTTTTTGATGAGTTCTGAAAACTCTTCAGATAGAATGCATATAAACTCTTGATTCAGTATGTATTTTTCAAATGTTTTCCATCAGACTCTGTTCTTATCTTTTGATTTCTCTTCATAAAATCTTTTAAAGAGATTTAGTCCATTTGCCAAAGTCTAATCCATCAATTACTTTTAGAAATCAATTTGGGCTTAGTACCACACCCAATAAATTGTTATCCAATTTAAGCTCACAAATATTTGCTTCTGTACTTTGTTTCATGGTACTAAGGGCTGCATTTTGGTCTGTCATTGATTTTGAATTAATTTGTGTATAGGATGTGTTTTTTTCAATCTTTGTCCTTTTAGTGGTTTTGCCTATGTACTTGTTGGTACTGTAACAATTTTTGAAAAGATCATCCTAATAGTGTTGTGTCTTTTCTTTTTTAAGTATCAGAAATTTTCCATACATGCATATTTATTTCTAAGCCATATATTTTATTTAATCATATATTTGGATAGCTATATGCCAATATCATCCTATATTGCTTCATATAGTATTTTAATAAATCTTGTTATCTGATAGTACCGTACAAATTTATTTTTTAATTTTTAAAAATTAATTATTCTCTCATGTTTTACATTCCTACCACAGTTTCCTCTTCCTCCTCTTCTGCCAGCCCTACTCCCACCTACCCTCTGCCCCAATAATTGACTCTTCCTCATTTCTTTCTTTAGAAAAGGGCAGGCCTCCCATGGATATCAACCAAACAAGATATTCAAGTTGCTGTTAAGACTAGGCACCTCCTCTCATATTTAAGGCTGAATGAGGCAACTAAGGATGAGGAAAAGAGTCCCAAAAGCAGGCAAAAGAATCAGAGAGCAGCCCCTGTTCCCACTCTTAGAAGTCTCATAAGAAGATGGAGCTACACAACTGTACCATACATACAGAGGTCAGACTCATGAAAGTTTCCTAGTTATTGGTTTAGTCTCTGTAAGCAGTTATGAGCCCAGGTTAATTGAGTCTGTGGGTTTTCCTGTGGTGTCATTGACCCTTCTAACTCCTATAATCCTTCCTCCCCATCTTCTGCAGGATTCCCTGAGCTTTGCCTAATATTTGGCTGTGGGTCTCTGCATCTGTTTTCATTAGTTGCTCTGATGACAATTTGGCTAGGCACCAATATTTGTCTATAGCAGATTATTATTAGACATTATTTCATTGATTATTTTTTCACCTGTCCTGTTTGATTCTATCCTAGATCCAGAGATCCAGAGATCCAGAGATCCAGAGATCCAGAGATCCAGAGATCCAGAGATCCAGAGATCCAGAGATCCAGCTTCTAGATCCTGGTTCTCCAGGTAATGTCAGAACTAAGCTTCCTCTTGTGGCATGATCCTCAAGCTGGATTAGTCACTGATTGGCCACTCATAATTTCTGTGCCACTTTTAACCCCAGCATATTTTGTAGTCAGAACAAATTATAGGTCAAATGTTTTGTGGCCCTCAATTGAATGTCTTGCCTAGCTAGAAGATATAACCAGTTCAGGCTCTATATTTCTCATTGCATGGAGTCTTAGTTAGGGCCACCCTCAAAGATTCCTGGAATTTTCCATTGTACTAGGTTGCTAGCTTATCCCCAAAGTGCCTACTCCCAGGTACAGTCATCTTTCCCAGTACTCTTTCCCTCCATCCTCCCCCAACCTTATCTCTCCTGTTCCTATTCCCCTTACCCCACTACTGTCTACCAATGATGTCTATTCTACTTTGCCTTCTCAGAGAGATTCATGTGTCCTCCCTTGAGCCTTCCTTGTTTCTTAGCTTATCTAGGTTTTTGGATTGTAACATGGTTATCCTTTACTTGAAAGATGATATCCCCTTATAAGTGAGTAGATACCATGTTTGTCTTTTTGGGTTTGGATTACTTCACCCAGGATGATTTTTCCTAGTTCTTTAGGCTTATAGTTTTCAAAACCTATTTTGATAAGGGTTCTTGAACACTTTAACCTCTCTTATAGCCCACCACCCACCAGAGACAGTGGATATGAAAGGTTAATAGGGTAAAAGAGGATATGGACCTGTATAGAAATAGTTCTTTGGGGTGATTCCAATTTTCATTGTCAGGATATCAGTAGTTCAATTCACATAGCAGTAGTAGCTTGGTCCACTTGCAAACACCATTCTTGCACCAGCAACAGCAGTTCAATCCAGAAGAAACCTCAAGGTTTCTTCCAATTAGCCTGTGTCCTCAGAAGTGGCAAAAAGCCACAGGAATATTAGAAGGTCTCTGGTGTATTTCTCTCTGTGAAGTCATGACAAATGATGATCAATGAAGAAGGAAAAGTGAACCAATGCCACAGTGTCAGCAGTAAAGACATCAACAAAGACCGGGAAAGAGTAGCAAGAAAAAACAATGGCACAGCACCATCCACTGTCTATTGTGTTATACTTACACCTTTTCCATATATCATGTGTCCTCCCAAGTATCTCCTCCAGTAAAACATCACATGCCCCCTTTCCAGGCAGCCTCCAGAAAAACACTACATGTCTGTCTGTTTTCAGCAAAATATCCTCCCATGTGTCTGGTTCAGTGTAAATATTATCTCATATACATTCTCTTATAAGACAGTTTCCTGAAAACATCACATGACACAACCGATTCTCCAAAGAAATCAGAAATTTCCACTTCATAGTTTTGTCCATTTGCCTGCAAGTTTCATGATGTTATTTTCTTTAACAGTTGAGTAATACTCCATTGTATAAATATACCACATTTTCTTTTTCCATTATTCAGAAGAGGTACATCTAGGTTGTTGTCAATTTCTGGCTATTATAAATAAAACTGCTATGAACATAGTTTCAGAAGTGTCCTTGTGGTTTTATGGAATATCCTTCAGGAATATATGTCCAGTAGTGGTTTGGCTAGGTATTGAGGTAGGACCGATTCCCAATTTTCTGAGAAACCTTCATATTGATTTCCAAAGTGGCTGTACAAATGGGGGAAAAAAAGAAAACATCTTCAATAAATGGTGCTGGTCTCACTGAATGTCTGCATACAGAAGGATACAAATAGATTCATATCTATAACCCTGCACAAAACTCAAGTCCAAGTGGATCAAAGACCTCATCATAAAACCACATACATCAAATCTAATAGAAGAAAATGTGGGGAATAGCCTTGAACTCATTGGCATAGAAGACAACTTCTGAAACAGAACAGCAACAGTTCAGGTGCCAAGATTAACAATTAATAAATGGGACCTCATGTAACTGAAAAGCTTCTGTAAGGTAAAAGACACTGTCCAAAGGACAAAACTGCAACCTACAGATTGGGAAAAGATCTTCACCAGCCTCACATCTGACAGAGGATAGTATCTAAAATGTATAAAGAATTCAAAAAACTAAACATCAACAAACCAAATAATCCAATTAAAAATGAGGTACAGATCTAAACAGAGAAGTCTCAGCAGAGGAATTTCAAATGGCTGAGAAGCATTTAAATAAATGTTCAACATTGTTAATTGTCAGGGAAATGCAACTTGAAAAGACTGTGATTCTATCTTACACCTGTCAGAATAGCTAAGATCCAAAATAAAAGTGACAGCTCATGCTGGCAAGAATGTAGAGCAAGGGGAACATTCCTCCATTGCTGGTGGTAGTGCAAGCCCTTTCCTTTTAAAGGTTGTTTTGGCTAGATTAATGTTTTGTATTTTCATATGCATTTTATTGTTAGCTTACATTAGCTATAAAATGTTTAATAGGTCTTTGCCTTGGGATCTACAGTTGAATCATGGAAGCAATAATTTCTTACTAATATTGACTATTTGATCTAGGAACACAAATATCTCTGTATTTCCATAAATTCTTTTAAAATTTCCTTCACCAGTGTTTCATAGACTCTTTTCATAAAAATATTACATTTACATTTTCTGTTTGTTTGTTTGTTTGTTTTGAGATGCCATTTGGAATAGATCAGGCTGGCCTTGAACTCTCAGAGTTATGCCTGCTTCTGCCTCTCCAATGCTAGGATTAAAGGCATGTTCCACCAGTGATTTGATCGGGAAATATTCCTTGTTATAGGCTTATATATTTTGAATATTTGGTCACCAGTTGGTGTCACATTTTAGGGAGGCTATGGAACAATGAGGAGGCAGATCCTTGCTGAAGGAGGTAAGTCACTGGTGGTAGATTTTGAGGTTTTATAGCTTCACTTCTTTCTAGTTGTTTTTCTCTGCTTTGTTTATATCAGTGGTTCTCAACTTAAGAGTTGCACCCCCTTTGAGGGTCACATATCAAATATTTACATTATGATTCATAACATTAGCAAAATTACAGTTATGAAGTTGTAACAAAAATACTTTTATGATTTGGGGTCACAACTGTGTTATGAGGAACTGTATTAAAGTTTTGCAGTATTAGGGAGGTTGAGAACCACTGCTCTATAAGGAAGGCAATGTGATCATCCAGATTCCTTTTCCTGCTGTCATGGTTTCAAAGATTGATGCTATGCCTTCTTGTCCATGATGGATTCCATCTATGGTTCAACCTTTCTTCTCTAATTTGCTTTATTCAGAGTATTTTATTTCACCAACAGAAGAGTAGTACAATATCCAATACACAGATGCTTCACATATTGGGGCCATTACAACTGATATTATGATAATTTCAGTATTAATTTTAAGATGAATTTTTGGAATATAGGACTGTAGTTGGCATTTGCATGTTTTCCTTCTACCTGCTTAAGTCCCACAATTTTGTTAACTTTACATGTGAGTTCTAGGGATTTCATATTTTATATTTGTTGAATTTTCTATGTACAAAATCATGATATTTCTGAATGAATATAGTTTCATTTCTTATTTTCTAATGCATATGTTTAATCTTTAAGCAAAAATTTTGACTTTTAACTGAGTCCCTGGAATAAGTTTTCAGTGATACATAGATAATGTTTGAAGAATTTACTTACTGAGTGATGCGATTGGTTATTTAAAGTTGACTCTGACATTGCTTGAAGGGATTTGTATCTCTGGTGATGGGAGTATGGTAAATCAATAGATGTCTTCTAGGGGAGCAGAAGTTGACCCTAAAGCCTATCCCTGGAATTGAAGGGAGAACACCGCCAAACTTCTGAGCAATTCTTGTACTAAGGAAGTGATGCTGAAATTCTACATCAATTAGTTGATATTGTAGACCATCCATTACCCCATTTACTGCCAAGAATATCTTAGAGTAGTTGGTGTTATTAACTTCTTTATATATAAGAAACTTGTCACATGCATACTTATTTAATTTTTAGTTAGAGATGTCTTAGTTTGAGTTTTATTGCTGTAAAGACATATTATGATGAAGACAACTCTTATAATGGCAAATATTCAATTAGGGTTGGCTTACAGTTTCAAAGGTTCAGTCTATTATCATCATAGTGGGAAGCATGACATCCTTGAGGTAGATTTTGTGCTAGAGTGCCAAGAGTTCTACATGTTGATCCAAAGGCAGCTAGTAGGGCAGAGCCTGAGCACAGGAGCCTCAAAGCCCACCCCCAAAGTGAAACAAGGCTACGTTTCCTTTAATAATTCCACACCTCCCAAGAGTGCCATTTCCTATGGGGCAAGCATATTTAAAACACCATAGATTCATGTCAAGAAAGCATGGGTAGGCCTCTTCCAAAATGCTATGACCAGTCTATTTTATTCGGTAGTTTTGTATTTTGTCCTAATGGTGTGCAACAATTCCAATGTGAGTTTTAGGAAAGCTGTGGGCTTGCTTTTATGTAATCAACTGCATGCCTGGGACTTGTACTTCACTGACATTTTGCCCCTTTAAACATGACACCGAGAGTACCCAACTCTTTAATAGTTGAGCAGATAAATCATTTCTACTAAGTTATTTCGTGCCCTGCCACCCTATGGTTCTGACTGCACAGAAAGTTCAGGGGCACAGAAGTGTTTCTGATGAGTGAAGTTTTCAAACAGATTCTAGGGACCCCAGGGTTGGACTTTTTCTTTCTAACAGGCATAGAAAATTCCCCAGTTAGTGTGTTCCAGTTCCATTCAGGAAATCACTAAATGCCCTCTGGGTTAGTTTGTATGTGACTGATGTCTTTGCTCCAGTGATTTCATATCATAGACCAAGTGTCTCTTTTTAACAAAAACTTTTACAAATCCTACCTCTTTTGTGCTATGAATGCCTTTTGTATTTTTATGATAGTATTTTTTACTGATTTGAAACCATGATACCTGTTTTATCATTTCTACTGAGTTTATCCACATTAGATTGTGTGCTATCAAAGGACAATTTTCCTATCTCATTATCTATTATCAGTCTTGAGAATAAGGCTTAGCAAAACAGATGACCATTGAATACATGTTTGTTTAATGGAATTAAAGAGGCTACTATTATTTCTGTATGCATAGCAACAAAGCTTATTTTGTTACTTTTATTGTTAGACTTATTTTAGAATTAAAAAGGAAGAGGGTGTAATGCACCTCTTATAGGGATGCTGTAAACCCCTTGACTATGAATTTAGCAACCATGTAAGAAGGTTGTTCTTGTTTCTCCAGATGAACTGCCTTTGTGGTGACATATTCCTCATGGGTCACTAGAAAATTTAAACTACATTTTATGCTACAGTATAAAAGACAGAATTTATGCCTATTGAAAGCATGTAGTATATATAAATAATAAGACAATAACAAAATAAGAAACCAACTTCCATAATTATGGATTCTGTAGTATAAAATATATTAACAAGACATATTAAGAGTGCTTCATGTGACAGAAAAGGGATGCTTTGGAAAGGTCCTAAATGAAGATCTGAAACTTTTCCTGAGATTTGAGTGGTCAGCTAAAAATAAAAATAAAAATAAAAACAGCTAAATGAGAAAAGAACACTCCAGGCAAATCAATAAAGATCCTGAGGGGTGTGTGTGTGTGTGTGTGTGTGTGTGTGTGTGTATGTGTGTGTATGTGTGTGTGAGAGAGAGAGACAGAGAGAGACAGAGACAGAGAGAGATAGATTGTCATATCAGTAAGAAACAAAAAGAGATCAGTGTGGTTGAGATGAAAAGAAACAGGACTTAAGATGGTATTGAAAAAATTAGCAGGAGCCAGGTCACAAGGAGAATTGGTGTTATAATCAATGTGGTATGTTGATTGCGTTTAAGCAGAAGTATGATGTGATTGGATTTGTGTTTGGAATTAACACCACTTTGGTGATTAGACTCCTGAATCCAAAGGAATCCAAATTCTGAGTGAAAGCCAAAATGCCACTTAGGAAGTTGCTGGGAGATGATGGTAACTTGGATTATCCTTAGCAGAAAGGATCATGAGTGGTTCATGGATATGAAGATAAATTTTGATGTTGGCTTAACAAAGTTTTAATGAATTATATACAATCCCTAGAGAATGGACAATATAAAGCATGCCTACTAGGAAGATGATAAGTATCATTTACTAAGATATGAATGGCTGAGAAATGAGCAAGAGTACAGTTTTAGGCACTTAGACCTTAACACATTTGAACTGCAGTATATGGAGATAATAAAGGTATAAAGAAACAATATTCAGATTCTTATTTACAAGTAAGAAAACTACATATTTAGGTTCAACTAAATCTAGGGTGGTTCTTTTCAATGAACAATTAGGAGAACAAGAATATAAGAAATTAACAATCATTTTAGATTACAATTCTATATACTTTGGGTACAGAAGTAAGTGAGGAAATGAAAATAGTGTTGGGATTTGAAACCTTGACTTGCTTCATGATTGTAATATGTTTAGAAAATCTCACCAGCTCTCTTCTCTTGTCCTTTTTCTCCATTATTTTGCCTATCCTTTCAATTTTATGTCTTTTTATGCCACTAGTAATTCTACTTTTATATAAAGTGTAGTCTGTCTGCCTTTTGGTCAGAAGGCTGTCTCTGTGTAACTTATTACATTGCATTGTGCAAAATGACCTCACCTTGAACATTGGTGTAGTGGGTCTGCTATGAGAGTTGGGTTTTGTTGAAGTCAACCTATGAACAACTTTCTTATAGTCTATATTTTAGTCCAGTTTCATACAAGCCAGAACAGGCTCTTCTCTATTCCTATTACCTACTGGGAACCATCATTTCATGGGAAATTAAAGGTTCTGCTATTCCAAGAGAGGATGGGGAGGAAATCTAGTGACATTCAGTACGTGGATGAGTCAGGATGGCCTTGTGTTGACTGTACTGCTCCTTTGTTCCAGTTTCAGTGTTCTCAGCTACAATAAAGTTAAATTATACCTCTGAAATAGGAACCATTTTACAGAAAATAAGACTTCACATTTGGAAGATTTGAGTCACTCCTATACCAAACCTAATTCAAAACTGTTTGTTAATTTGAAAGGAATCAACAGAAATCAGATAAATTTCTGCTGTAGTGTTATGATAACAATGGAGACACTCTGGTCTTTAATAATCTGAATTTATATGTGGTCATTTATTAAGGTTTTTTTTCAAGTTTTTATAGCCTGGAGAAAATGTTAGCTTACTTCAAGATGTTTTCCTTGCTAAATAGGGCCTAGATGTGTCCAACCTTTGGTATGGACCACAGGCAGCTGCATATGGTTGAAGATAGTTTGAATGAGATTTATTTTTGTGATTTTTTTTTTACTTAACTCTATAATATGGTTCTTGAACACAATCTTTGTTCCATGTTGCACTGTCTAGAAGTTGGATACTCATGGATATTGTTTGGGGAAATGAGGACACCCTTTTTGTTTACTGGATACAGAAATTACATTTGGGCTTAATGTTTGACACTCTCCTGGATTTAGAAAAAAAAAAGCTTCAATATGTTTCAATGTCCTGCCCTTTCTCACATCCTCCCATAATGCCACGTCTTCCTTTCATTTTCTCCTCATACATAAGAATATCTACCCATCTTATATATGTTATCATTGACATGCTCTCCCTCTTGATCATTCTGCCACTTCTCCCACACACTAGGCAGCTGCTGTCTTAGACTTTCTTTCAGACTCAATTCCCTCTGTATGGGTCTTATTCTTCTACAGTAGTGTTTTCAACCTTCCTAATACTTGGAGATTTTAATATAGTTCTTCATGTTGCGGTGACCAACAGCCATAGCATTATTTTGTTTCTACTTCATAACTGTAATTTTGCTAGTTATGAGTCATAATGATATGTTGTGACCCACAGGCTGATAGCCAGTGCTCTAGATAGACAAATGACACAGTCTTATTCATTTAAAGTGGTTAGGTATTTTGTTTGAATCCTTTTTTTCTTAATCCTAATACTTTTATCTTCCTCTCATCCTAGCTCTTTTAGTTTTCCTTTCTCTACTCCAGTTTCTCAGGAATATTGATCAATGAAATAGTATATCTTGATGGTGCTTATCTGCTGGAACACATGCTCTAGAAGTACATGTGTGTATCTGCTTTGCTCACTACTGCACGTGCCTGAACAGTACCTGAAACATACTAGATAGTAAACATTTAAATATGGAGTTATTTTTTTATCTTCAAAGATGAGTGCTAATTTGGAATCATTTTATGACAATGGATTTTAACACAATAGGCTACTAAAGATTCAATCTAGTACCTCAGGCATCCAGTTTTGTTTGGACTAGATGACTAAGTTATTTACTTGTCCATAGGACAGATTCTTGTAGACGAGGTTAGCCATATACTCACAAAGATTCTTCAGCCTCTTCCTCCTGTGTTCTGTGATTAAACCTGCATGCCACCATAATTGCCTTTATATTATCTTTCATGGAGCTATTTCATATGAACAACACAGAAGAACAGAATCCCAAATTCAGAAATAAAATTAACCTTGTTTTAGTAAATCATAATTATGATCTTGCAATTCAGCTTGTCATTCAGCAGCAGAAGAGAAAGAATTGTTCCTCTCAGTCTGTTTGTTACGATCATGGCCATGGTTTTTTTGAATATCATGACCAGTCTGTGGAAAAATCTTAAAATTTTGATAGCTGCTATTTTTCAGTAAGGCAAAACAGATACTTCCTTCATTTACTAGGGGGACTATTGTTGCTATAATCATAGATTTTCAAAGTTTAATGGCCTATCAAAAAGCCTTGAAATCATAATTTACTTCTTTTCCTATTGTATATAGCAAAAGTTTCACACTAAGTTGGAAATGGAAATGTGGACTGTGGAAAATTAAACCATAGGAAAATTTAAATTGGAGAATTAGATGCATGTAAGTTAACAATGATCTTTGTTCTAGCCTAAGATTTAGATTCCTGCCTGAAATTTCTTCTTTGTTCTAGCCTAGGATTTAGATTTCTGCCTGAAATTACTTCTTTGTTCCAGCCCAATGTCAGATTCCTGCCTGAAGTCCATTTCCTTGTCCTTGGCCTATGTCAGATTCCTTCCAAGTAGCCTATTTCCTTGTCCTTGGCCAATGACAGATTCCTGCTAGGCAGCCACAAAAGCTTTCCACATCTCCCCCTTTTTATTGCACAAACCAGACTGAGCCTGTCTTAGGTCATTCTGACAAGAAAGTCTTCCTTACCTGTTGTGGAATATGCATTATCATAAGCAAAGCATTATGTCTTAGGTTGGTAAGGCTCTGTGCAGAATCTTACCCATCCTTGGCTAGCCAGCCTGTTAAATTAATAACTCTGTTTGGGGGTCCATTATCAGTTTCAAGTCATGTACTTTGGCTGCCAGCCTGTTGATGTAGTTAGAGACAAGCTTTAACATGATGGGCAGGAATAAAACTATTCCTAGGACAAGAAGGGCTAGCCTAATCAAGCAATATATGCAATTTCTGAGGTTTGACTAAAATGGAAATCTTGACCTCAGGACATGGATAGTTTTATTGGCATTATCTGCAGCATCAAAGCTCAACAAAGCAGCATTTTAAAAATTTATAATCTCACTATGCAATGTTAACACACCCAGAGAGGTGTTAGAATTATGCCAAATACCCAACAGATGTCTTTAGACTTTTTTCCTAATTATAATGGCCTTCATTGTAAATTTTAGAAGCAACACTACTCCAATGATATTTGTCATGACACTTGGGATGGCTCTTAACTCTTGAACACTGAACCCCCTTCAGATAATTTGAATAGGATATAGAGAACTATCCGTTGTTCCAGACACCTATATAAATCCTTTTGTATACTCAATACATTTGTAACATTTTTTTTGCTAGATGGTTAGCAAAAATAGTTGTCTTAATTCCTTGTGTCAATACTATTGCAGAAGCAGTGGTGCTAGTAATTAATGAAATTAAAGCTGTTATAATAGCAATAATCAAGCCTGCTACTGTCTTGCTTCTGATTAAAGCCTAACTCACTTCTTCCAGCACTTTCAAGTTTTTTTCAGAGAATCAAGGTTTTCTAATACTCAGGGCAGTGAGACAAAAGCTGGTTGATAGACCCCTATAACAGACATGCCAGGTTTCAACACACTAACACAATTGGAAATTATAGAGGCAATGCAACTTACAATAAATACTGTAGAAGAGACAAAACCAATTTTAGCTTGACAATTAAAAGAGCCCTAAAACATGCACCAACCCTTGTTTGAAATCCAGATCCTGCCCCAACTTTATCTCTTGCTATCATAACATCGTAGTGAACTCCAGCTAACTTCCAAATATGTCTCAGATCCAGCGTTCCAAGTGTAGACTGTTATTTCCAATATTGGATTGATTTCTATACTAGTACATGATTGAGTCCTAGTAGCTGGTCACCTTTAAGAAAAATACAAGAGACATTATAATTTCTCTTTTTGATTCTCTGTCCCACGAGCTCTAAAAACTTGAGGCAGGGCAGCTTGCCCCATCTGGGATATAAGCCAGCAAAGGTGGGTCAAGGACATATGTCCAATACAGCTCCCCAGTCACCCTGGTCAGGGCACTCAGCAAGCTCACAGGTCAGCAACATTCTTTGTCTCAGCAACAGCATGTCTCACCAACCTTTATAAGTTCCATGGGCCTCTTCCACAATACCTTGTCCTTGAGGATTATATGGAATCCCCGTAATAAATTGTTGACAAAAAGTCTCCACTGCTCAACTACAATTGCCAACTCCATTATGTTTTTTTTATTGGATATTTTATTTATTTACCTTTCAATGTTATCTCCTCTCCCATTCCCTCCCAAAACCCCTTATCCCATCCCCCTTTCTCCTACTTCAATGAGAGTGTGCCCCAACCCATCCACCCATTCCTGCCTCCCTGCTCTTGAATTCCCTAACATTAGGGCATCCAAACTTTCAGGGACCAAGGCCCTCCTCTTCTGCTGATGCCTGACAAGGCCATCATCAACTACCTATACAGGTGGAGCCATGATTCCTTCCCTTTGTGTTCCAAGGCTGGAGGTTTAGACCCTGGGAGCTCTGGTTGAGTGTCTTGATGCTCCTTCTAAGAAGGACCAAAGCACCCAAACTTTAGTAGTTATTAAGAGGATAGTTCCATTTAACATGACATATGCTTAATAACATCAAGTATTTTTTGTTGTTGTTTGTCTGAGGCATTTAAAAATTTACATTAGTTTCTACCTTGAGTAACCATGAATCTTTAGTAGTAGAAACACTGGAAGCTCCACATTTTCTGATAAATTAACTAGTTTCTTTTTGCTCCATTGGCTGAAACAGTGCTGGGTTTTCAAGTCAGAAATTTAATTATTTGTTATTAAGTAATTGCTTTCTGAGACAAAAAGGTGAAAAGGATTTTGGCTATTTGGAATACAGTACAAATATTAGTAAAATGATGAAGAATACTTGGTGAGATGAAGATAAGAAAATGATTCCAGAAGCCAGGGAATGCACTATGGGTAGAACAGAAACACAGGGTGGTTTTTCCACTGATCAATGAGAGATCTCCTACATGCAAACACAGGCAGATCAACCAAGAACTACATAAAACTTTTAACACTTATATGTCCAGCAAAAATGAGGGCATCTGAGCTTATCTCCCAGTTCTGCTTCCCTTATTGAGTTGCCTGAGCATAAACATTACATACATTCTTAGAATATGAGAGTGAGCAGCATTTTGCACAGCAGAAGAGAGTGCAGATGCCTAAGGACACTCAGCTCTAAGAGCAACAGGAACTGGCAAGTGCTTTGCAAGTCACAGGTTGAATTCTAGTCATAGTTGTCTTTTATGAAGTGCTGAGTTACATCTTGAGATTACTTCCTTTCATCTCTAAAATGATGTTAATACTGTATCTGCCTTTCATTTTCTGAAGGAATGCATAAGCTAAAAATAGTTTGGTTGTTATACCCAACCCCCTACTATTTCCTCTTTGCTTGCTTGAGCTTTTGCCTATTTTCTCTGACAAAGATAGAGCTTATCTATGGGAATAGTGTGGAAGGCAATTTGGTCACTAACTTATTTTGTCATTAATTTCTGCTGTCAACCATATCTTTTATTAAAACACAACCCACTGCCTTGTGTTTTAACCATCTTTAGGGACATTGTGATATTTCTTTTTTCTTTATGAAAGAGAAGCACTTGGCCTTTTTATGCACTTGGCATCACACTTGCTACCCTCTGGGCATTGAATAAATGTGTGTATCATCATCTTCATTTTTATTAGGAAATGTCTTCGGTGTGTTCCTTTGTCTTCTCTTAGGTCATGAATTATCCACCCTCTATATCCTTTTCCTAAAACGATTTTGTTACCCTGCTGCAGTGAGGATGTATTTTATGCCTTACCTGGCCTTTTAAAATCCTCGTAGGTTAGCTCACATTTATACTGCCAAAATTAATCTCACACTAAAATGCTAAAACCATGTCCATATCTAATCCATGATGGAATTGTACCACTATTGTGAATCTGCTTGACATCTGCAATTTCTGATACAGTTTAAAAATATGAACATTGCTGTGCTCCCAGTAACAAGTTTAGGTCTTCTGCAAGGAATGTAGTTTTCTTCTATCTGCATGCTAATTACTTAATACATCCATTTATTGCCCTATGAAGCGGTTTGCTTAACAGAAGCAGCATATCATATTTCCATATAAAGTTCTAAAGAAATGAGATGGAAAAGAAAGTTTCCAGAAGAGAATGGTTATGGGTTAGGTTTTTCTTGGCTAGAGTAATAATTTGTAAAATTATTCTAATATATTTCCAATCACTAATATCACATTGAAAATATTGTCAGCTACTGGCTAGAACATGACATAAAATGTCTCATTCACGAGTCAATTTCAGTTTATAAGCTTTTGTTAAAAAGCTATTTGTTAAGCTTGAAAGGAAGATCCCTTGTTGGGCTATTCTTTCTTTCTAGATGTTTCTTTAACTCTCCTTGTAAGTCTAAAAATGCTTCCTTCATAGTATAATACTTATTTACAGTATAAATAAAGTATATGTAAAAGTGCAAAAAGATAAAATTTTTAAAATGATAAAGTTTATAATTTATTAACATGTAATCAAGAATATCCTTCAAACTATTTCTTCCAAAGTATTTCAAGAAAAATAATCTAACTTGCCTGGTTTGACTCTTAGATGCAGCATTCATCAGAAAAATTTTGATGCCTGTTGAAGGACAACCAATCAGTCAATCACTTGGTAGACTATTATTGAGTGCTCTAATGGTAGAGAAAACCTATTAAATGCTGGGATCTCTGAGAGATTCACCAAAGCATGAAGCATGGAATTTAACATCCCAAATCTGAGTCCATAGACATCAGAAGTGACTCACAGTAGGGATTTATCTCATATTACTTTGGTGCTCCCTAAGTATCACAGTCCAAATCACTTTACATTGGCCATCCCTATCAATTCCACTCTGTCTTTGTGCTAATTGAATATTGATACTTCTTCTACTTCATTCTGAAAGCACTGCTATGGAATTCTGCAAAAAGCTACTGGTCTGTAACAAAATCAATTGTTTTCATGTAGGAAAAAATGAATTTTAAACTTAAGACTAACACCCAGTCCGCTGGTGATTTGTAAAGCAGTAGTAGTGCTTTTCAATTCAATAATCACGCTTCTCACTATCACTAGAAAGGACTGAGTACCTCCCTAGTTACTGGAAAATTTTTGATGATAGGAGTTGGGATGATGGTATTGGAGTGAGGAATTCATGTATAAAATGGAAAGGTCAGTGGAGCTGGGAAAGAAAGAGGTTCATTGTGGATGATACATTTTTATCAGTTGATTTGAGACTGTGTCAACTGATTCATATTGACATTCCTAGAATTGGAAATCTGTACTTCAGACAGCTTATATTTTCCTATTTGTTTTTCAATGTGTATTTTATGTCAATTTAAAATTTATATTCTCACGGCATTTAGTAAAAGTCTTGGGTAAATGTCACCCTGCCTAGCTCTACAAAATAGATTCTGGTGGAAACATAGGCTGGTTTTAGTCAAAGTTTGGAATGTCAGTTATAGTAAGAAGTAGAATGAGAGACCTTGTCTGGAAAGATGACACATGGAGGAAAAGGAAGTCAGGAGCTAATATTTGAGTCACTCTTGTCACCTGGGAGGTGCTCTGGGATTCTTCACTTTGCAGCTCAGAAATGTCTCTGTGTTTTTGTTAAAAAGAAGAACATCTTTTATGGTGTCTTTGGTGTTCTTGAGCTAGGAACCCAAGCTATGTTGTTTCCTAAGCTCACACCTTTACAGGAATCCCCAGGCTAGATTTCCACTTTTGGGCCAGAGTAGAACAGAAATATTCATATAGTCCATATGCTCATTGTGGGAAATGAAGGAAATGCAGCCCTTGTCCTCATAAGCAGTGATAATTCCAATTAGGCTTATATGTCATCATTTGAGAGTCACTGTCAAAGAAAGGTACCACTTATTAAAACTAGTACCACTGGCAACAAGGTAGGAAATTCAAAATCTTCTACTAGGCATTGGCTTAGCTGACATCTATCACATTTCTATGTCATATGCTGTACTAGATAAGAATGAAAAAAATCCCTTGAGCAATATCAGAGTAGATTCCTATTAAAACACACAATGGGATGGGAAATATGTTTATTACAAACTAGAATGTGAACCTGAATCGGGCGAACAGTTGGTGAAATCTCATTTGTACTCATTCTCCTTTCCTTCTTCCCTCCTCCCTCCTTTCATCCCTCCCTTCTTTCTTCCCTTTCTCCCTCCCTCCTTCTTCATGACAGAATGATAGTATAAGAGTAAGGAGAATTGAATTTACCTGACATAAGACTACATAAATTTCCCCAAGTCCAGGGTAAAATGATACAGTTTTGCTAGTTTAAAAAGTGATACTGGAACTCCAAAATTAAAGCTTATTATCTTGATAAAGTGCTTTCATACCTTATAATGTTTTGTTATAATAGTGCCATGTGAATTACAGCATAATCCTAATTGTAATCAGCATTCTAATTGTAAATTACAGCATAATCCTAGAAAACAAAAAATAGTATCTTGGTGTCATAGCTTTGTAAATACAGTAAATAGAAATATGAGTTTGGTAGCTTGATTTCAAGATTATTCTGTCTCACTTTTTAACAAATATACTTTCTGTATCATTTAATGTACACATTCAGAAACTTTATTTTCAATTAAAAGCATCATAAGTTATATTTGAAAAAATATATAAATTTGATATTTTAACAATTCAGGGCCTGTGGTAGAAGGCTTACCTAGTATACTTCAAGCACTGGATTTGATTGCATATACCACCAAAAGCCCACTTTGAGAATTGTTATGCTGAGGCAACTGTGACTGGAGGTGCTAATCTTTGGGATTTATAAAACCAAGCCCAATTACCTCAAATGGTATACAAAGATAAGTGTTTTACCTGCATGCATGCCTGAACACGTGATGTATGGATGGAACCTGAGAAGAGGTTACTGGATCTTCTGGGACTGTAGTTATAGCCAGTTGTGAACTGCCATGTGACTGTTGGTAATCAAACCTGTGTCTGCTAAAAGCAACAAATGCTCTTAACCCCTCAGTCATCTCCCCAGTTCCTTGTTTTTGTACTTAATAGTTGGTTCTCTGAAAATTCTATTTGAAAATATTACTACTTTCCTAGTAAATGAGAAGATCTTTAAAAGTATTCTTTTCTAAGCTCATAGATGTTTATTTAATTGAAAGACTTCAGTAGATATTAATCCAAGAAAATTCTTTTAAGTGTCCTAATAGGACTGGGTGAGCCAGCTCAGTTTGTAAAGGTACTTTATGCCAAGCCTGGAGGCTTGACTGTGAACTTTAGGACAACTAAATTGACAGAGAGAATCAACTCTACCAATAGTTCATGACATATGTATACACAAAATACAAATGTCATAAAAGAGTGCTAATTATCTACAATATATTCATTGCAACATACTGTATGTTTTATGCTAATTTTCTAAGAATTCATAGACAGAGGTTGTCATTTCAGCATAAGTAGTATCTATCCCAGTATTTGAATGAGAGAGTTACATTCTATGTAGATACCTCAGGCAGGGATGGGTTTAGGGAATTAGGCAAGTGAGCACTCACTGTCACAGTTCCACCACATGAGAAGTGCCTGCTCTTGCTCAGAGTTTCAGCCATTGCTGCCACCAATACCCTCTTGCATTGCAACTATTTATACCATGGCTAAATCAATCATGTTCCAGCCCATGACCCACCCATGACCATCCTTTTAGACATGCTATGTATCCAGAGATACTCCTCAGGTGTACATGGTTACAGTATATGTACATGTTACTGCCTAGCTCATCTCCTGTTGTCACATAAATGTTTCATGGTCTTAGGAGACCTTAGTAATCACAGTTTTCAATATAAAACTATTAAGAACTTTAAAACAATGGCAGTAGAGCACAGTAAAGCACAGGGATCTTCTGGGAACCTGAGCTTGAGACTACAGGAAGAAAATTACCTTTCATTCTTTCTGATTACCTTGTATAGTAGAAACATAATAATATATCAACAAGACGTTAACCACAAGTATATGAAACAGATTGTTTCTTTCTATCAGATCTCTTGAGTTCTTTTTCATTGCATCAGAATTTTTCTCTCCAGCGTCATTGTTTTAGTCTGAAATTTTTTTAAAGAAAAAATAGAAACCTTTCTTGATGGAGCTTATTTTAATTGGTCCTTTAATAGTTTTTAAAGAAAATTGATTAAGAAAAATATGGAATAGTAAAAACTACATATGTAAATGTATGTGTACATGTATTTGGCTGCAAAAGAGGGAAATGAAGATGAGGAGGGGGAGAGATATATACAAAACTAAGGAAAGAGAACTGTATTTGCTGAGGCAGGTAGGCATGCATTCAAATCTTGACTTCCTTCTTACTAGTATACAACTCCAAGAAACTCTCTTAAAGTTTGCAGTTTTTATCTGTAAATTAGGAATAACTTTGATACTCATTCCAGAAAACTCATTTATTGACAAATGCACCTGATTCAAGAACCTACTTAGAGGGCTGAGGATGGTAGTACAAACTCCTAGAGTTTATGAGGTTTTGGGTTCAATTCTCAGTATCAGCACCACTACCACCACCACCACCACCACCAATACAACAACAACGACAGACCGACAGACAGACAGAAAAGAACAAAGAGTGTGATGAATCATCAAGTAAATGTGCCTTCCACCAAGCCTGATGACCTGATTTTCTTCCCTAGGACCCATGTGTTAGACAGAAAGAGCTTACTCCTCCCAGTTGTCTTTGATTTTATGCACATGTGTGCCATGACTCATGAGCACACACACACACACACACACTTTTTTTTTTTTTTTTTACAAAAGAACAGAAAGCAAAAGCAGAAAGAACTGTTCTTGGTGTAGAGGATATTAAAATTAGAAGTTTCCTTATTGGTGTTACATCCTTGTAAGGATTAACACAAATAAATACAATACAGAGAAAAGACTGTCTCCCATGGGGGTCAATGTTATAAAAACACAGACAGCATGAAAGCTCTGAAAGCCATAGTCAAGAGGATAGAATCCCATTTAAAGAAGATGATGAAAAAACCATCTCTGATAAGGTAGTAGGAACCAGAGAAAGAGACAGCTGAAGGAGGAGCAGAAGGGGTTTGTAGAATCTTGTTGGAGAGCATCCCAGAAAGAGAGTCAAATGGATTCAATGGCTGGGTAGAGGGAGGCAGCCACACTGAGGGGTGCATGGGAGTTACTAGAAAGTCTTTGGCTTTTGCTTCGAATAAAACAACAAGGTCTAGGTAATAAGTGGCACACTGATTTGCAAGTTTAAATGGGTCATTTTGGCCTCTGTATCACAGATACCCTGAGGTTATAACACAGTAGAAGGAAGGTAAGAGGTACGGAAGGGATTGCCATCATATTGGTGAGAAATAGTGTTGAAGCAGTAAAACATAGGCTTACCCTGATGTGTTCTTAAGGCAGAACTGACAAGATTCTGTGCATAGTAGACATGTGTGTGAGAGAAGGATGCTCTAAGGGATGCCACTATGTTTTGCTTTAGTAGTAGAAAGCTGCAGTGAGACCGAAAAGCAATAGTTCTCAACCTATGTTTCATGACCTTGGGAAAACAGGTATTTACATTACAATTCATAAAAGTAGCAAAATTATAGCTAGGAAGGAAGAACAAAAATGATTTTATGGTTGGAGATCAGGACACTGTGAGGAACAGTATTAAAGGGTCACAGTATTACAAAGATTGAGAACCACTGCTCTAAAGGCAAACTGTTCAGTATCATGTGACTCATAGTTGAAGTTCAAACACAAATGCATCCAATGCATCCCATATCCCATCAGTCTCGGTCCACAAAAGAGGCTATAAGCACTGAAATAAGCTGAGTGTTTGTAGCTTTCTGCCTGACCAGATTCACTTACCAGTCAGTCTGCATGCAATTGAATTAACATTCAAGAAGAGAGACTGAAGTTGATTATTGGGAGCCCTAGATCATTGTCCAGTTTCACCCTGGTCTGTTATGTGATCCTAGGAAAAACAAATAAATTGCTTAGCAACCAGAACTGTTTAATGACACAATAGGTCCTAACAATATCTGCATGATCTGGCTCTTGTGGTGGTGAGGGCAAAGCCAAATCAAAACACCTGTCATGATTGATGGGAAAGTATGAACTTCATAAGAGTGTTGCAGAAAAGCCAGGTTTGCTAAGTGAATATGTTCATTTACAATGGCTCTTCCTGTGGAGATTTTAATTTCAGATAGGAAAGACTGAGGCTGAAACTATATTAGTTGCTTTAGAATAAGAGACTCAAAGATACTCGGAAGCTAATCTTTCAGTCCAGGGCAGCTAGCTACTCTCTTCTATTTAGGAATCTTTTATTTGAATCTACCATTAATTCATACCCCCAGCATTTCTCCCTTGAGGCTCAATAATGGTATTTCAGACATACATTTTTTTATAGACTTTTCTCGTGCTAGTTTGTGATTCCAGTTCTCAAAGCTGAACAACTTCCATTTCTTTGGTCAATTCTTGTTTATCATTGGTAGCTGCCTGGAGCGTGGACTTGAGAAGGCATATAAAGGTTTGTCCAAGCTCAGTCTGACAGTGTCCTGATTCATGTGCTTGACAGGAAGAAGTATCTGCTGGCTCAGAGTTTGACACTCCTGATCTAAGGCTTTGCTTGGTTTTGCTTCTCGCCTTAGAATTCTCAAAGCACACTCACCCAAGCTGATTACTATGGATTTTCTTCTTCTTCTCTTTTTAATGCTATGAAATTTTTGCTAGAAAACCTCTTGTGCATACCTCCTTCATCTCGTTAAATTGTAACTACACTGTCGGGCATTCCATAAACAATCATTTTTAGCAGTTTCTTTGAGATTCTTTTAGAAGTATTTTTGTGCCTACATAACCTTATGTTGATATTTTTGCATGTTTTTCTTTTTAAATTAATTAGCTCATATTATATTTTAAGTATATGTTTAGCTTCTTCCTATGTGTGTTTACATATATGCATGTGTTTACGAGCATGTATGCATGTGATGGAAAGCATCTCTGTGCTAGTGCACATGTGTGTGCATGTATAGACAACAAGTCCACCTCAGGTGCCATTGATCAAAAGCCGTCCTCCTTTTTATTGAGAAAGTGGCTCTCATTGGCTAGTCTGGCTGTCAACTGAACCCAAAGAATTGGACTTATGTACACACTTTGTTAAATCACTCAACCCTGGGATTACCTGTATGTACCACTATGTTCAGCTTTAAATTAGTGCCAGGAATCTAAGTCAGGTCCTCGTACTTGTAAGGCAGGTGTTTCACTGACTGAGCCATCTTCCCTACCTGCTTACATTCTTCCACTCAATACTGTAACTCGGGACTTATGTCAAGTCAATACCCAGTTGATTGAGTTTTACGTTTGTTGTTGTTGTTAGTTCCTTTTGAGACAGGATTTTGCTATGTATTTCTGGCTGGCCTTGAATTCACTATACTCACTATACAGACCAGGCTTTTCTCAAGCTTATCAAGCCTGGCCCTGTCTCTGCCTCCCGAGTGTTGGGATTAAAAGTATGGACCACCATGCCAGGTCTGCCCCTTGCTTATTTTGTAACAAAGGTCTAAGTGCTGCTTTTGATTTATTGAATGAAGTTTCTCTCTTTTCTTTTATAACCATATCCGCAATGTTTTCTTATGATTTGTCACGTCAGTTTTATTAAATTGAAACAGAAAACTAAATTAATGCATTTACAAAGCAATCATGATATAGAATCACAAATTGTAATGATTTCTGCAAATAATAGTTGTCTTACATGTATTTGATTGCACCTTTACAGTATGTTCCCTTCCAAACCACTCATGTCAGTTGTCACATAAACAGCAATTCTTTTTTCACTCATTTTTCATTGAAGAAGATGTTTATATAATAGTGCTTAATAAGCAAACTGGCTTGACTTCCCATAGGCATACGACTCACCCTGGGATAAAAGTTGGCAGTTACTCTACCATAGTGCAATGTTGTTTGAATTGTCCTGGATGGATTCCTTAGTCATCTTTTTGCTGTGTAATTGTAGGCAGTTTACATAATCTCTCTGTGCCTTAGTTTTTTCATCAGTATATCTACATTTAAAATGGTGCAATTGTTACTATTATGTGAATTTGTGTAAACAGTTCTTGGAATAATAATAATTTACATTGGTGTTTTCAGAAAAAGCCTATTAGCTATGATCTTCTTGCAGAACACTAGTTAATATGTTCTGTAAACCATTTAGCACTTCTGTTTGGGGGGCAATTTACCCAGGAAGAGCTAAACTAAGTTAGAGAATATGCATGAAGTTTTCCTCCTATTTTTCCACATGACTCTTGCAAATAATACTGTTTCACGTCTTACCTTCATGTGTTAAATGATGTGATTTTTGTGTAGGGTATAAAATCTAAGTCTAAATCCATAGTTTTGCATGTACACATCCTGTTTTACAGATCTGTGTTATCGAAGAGACCATTACTCTTTTTCATCGGTGTGTTCTTAAGTATGCTTGTTGCATACCAAGATCATTTAAGCATAAGTACATGGATGCATTTTGGGGGTTGTCTGTGCTCTTTCATTGCTCTGTATATCTGTTGCTATGGCAGTATATCATTTGGCATATTGTGGCTTTGGATGATATCTTGCAATCAGATAGCATTATATTTCCAGTTTTGTTTTTGTCAGTTCTCCCTCAATTAACAAGAGATGCAGATTGACAGTGGTGAAGTCTGCTACTGTAGATGGGAAACATTTATGGCAGTGCTGTAAAGTTGATTGAGTGTACACTGAGTCACCAGAAGGGGATGCTGGTCTGCACTCAGTACTCACACCAAACCTAAAGCAAGCATTTCAGGTTCTCTGCAGGCAGTCTTAGTTTCCCAGGGAATTGCAATATGTTTTCAAGAGAATCACACCATAGGGAATGTGATTGTCCTTCCACCAAAGGATGAATGGGGTCACAATATGCGGAAGTCTTAGTGGTTGAACTAAGTGACACAGATTATTTTATATTTATATTCTTGAGTGAGGAGTCTAATGTTTTTTAAGGTGGGATAGATGGCTCAGAGATTAAGAGAATTTGCTGCTCAAGAGGACCTGAGTTTGATGCTCATCACCATGCTAACAAGTATCTCTAATTCCTGTTCCAGAAGATCCAATGCCTCCAGCCTTCATGGGTATCTGCACTCATGTACACACACACACACACACACACACACACACACACACACACACACATGATATTTACATATGAAATATTAATTAGCTACCAAAAGCAGAGCATTAAAAATCTAGTCAGAATAGATAATGCATAAAGCATATACAAATCATAATGCATCAAGATTTAATGGCGTATTTAATCCTATTCTTTTCTAGATGTTTTTAGAGATTTATATTTTCTGTAGCCATAAGCCACTATACCAAGGCTTGAGCATTTTTGATTTAATGCATTTTTCGTGGTGATTTAATAGTGGAGAAGTTTGTTCTTTTTTCTTTAATTTAAAATATTGATCACTTTTTCTAAAGTTTCTGGTGTAAAAATTCAAAACTTGAAAAGGGTAAAAGTTGTACCTTTCTCAGTAGTGATAAAAACAGAGCTTGGTCTTTAAAGAATCAGAATGGGGAAAAACAGGTGGATGTCCAGACATTAATGAGAACCGTGACAATTAGTAAGCACTTGAAAAGAAAGCTTCATTTGGTTACTCTGTTAGCTGGCCATGGTGACACACACATTTAGCCCCAGCACTCAGGAGGTAAAGACAGATGGATCTTAGACTTTGAGGCCAGCTTGTTATATGGAACAAGTTCTAGGACAGCCAGAGCTACACAGAGAAACCTTGTCTCAAACAAACAAACAAACAAACAACCCCAAAACAACAGAAAAATAAAAATAAACTCATCCAAAAATTATTACTATGTTAGTTTGCAGAGGCTGCTGTCACAAATAACAACAAATCAATTGGCTTCAAACAACAGAATTCAATTCTCTTTCAAGTCTGGGTATCACAGTAACAAAATGAAAGAGCCTGAAGGCCCATACTTGTTGTGAAAGCTCAGGAGAATAGTTTATTCTTGGCATTTACTAGTCCTTTGTGGTTCTGAGTACTTTGTAACATCATTTTTTTCTTTGGTCTCTGCAATATCTTCACCTTCTTGGATATTTCTATTTTTTCCTCTTTTGTTTCTATATGGATTGTGGATCTGCTTATGTCCTTAATTTAATTACATCTTCAAATATTCTTATTTTCCAAATAACATATATTTGGATATGAACACATCTATTTGGGGGCAGTAGGAAGTTACCATTCAGTCCATTATAGTTTTCTTTAGTAAACTTTGACAATCTTCTTAGAGACAATAAAATAATAAAAAGGCATAGGATTTCTCTATCTCTTGGTAATATCATGGAGATACAGATGTACTACCAGTAGTCAAGGTAGCATGTTTGGCCAAAATATAGAGTTGGACTAAATAGTATCCATACCTACGTAGTCAAAACCTAGATGGAACAGCTCATTCTTAAACTTACCAAAAAATAATTTTGTTTACTAGTAATTCAGAATGTTACAAACATAGGTACTACCACTAGAAAATAGGTGTCACAGAAACACAAAAGTAAAGCATGTGCTAGTGGTAAAGCACTGACCATGTGGTTGGTACCATTCCCATATACAACATAAATGTTACTGAGCTGTTCAGGTCACCAATGCATGTAAAGTGCCTTATAGAATGTGCTTTAGTGCATTAATGTAAGGAATTACAATTGGTGCTTGTAAAAGGGACAGGAACAAGTATAATAGTACTAGATCCTAAAAACAGCCTGTTAGGAAAAAGAGAAGGACACTTCTTTTTTTATTATTATTTTATTTTTTTTATTTTTTTTATTTCTTTTTTTTTGAACATGAAATGGTTTTTTATAGCATGTTTTACAAGGGGAGGGGGTAAGAGGGTCCAGGTGGTGGAAAAGTACAAAATCTTCTTGGCCTGTGCCTTGAAACATGTCATGGTCTATATGGTACACTGCCTTGAATTATGATCTACCTGCAGTTCTTCAGAAGATATGGTACACTGCTTGAGTTATGGTCTCCCTGCTATTCTTAAGAAGACATGGTACTCTGCTTTGAGTCTATCTGCAGTTGCTAAGCAGGATCTTGCAGCTGCCAAGCTTCAGAGGACATTGTGCAGGTGGGGAAAGGTAGGGGGTAAGGGTAAGGGCGAGGGTCCTGGCTTCTGGCATCTCCCCCTTCTCTGTTTAGTTAGAGAAGGCGTCTTATGTTCAATCCCAACTATGTGAGTTTTGAATTTGGATGTCTAATTATGGGGGGTCTTAGACAAGTTCACAACCCCAAAACACTGATGTGAGACGAGTCACATCGATGGTCGAAGGCTTTAGGCTGTCGACGATGGGCAACGTCAAGGGACTCTGATGTGGGTGAAAGGAGGGTGAGAGCCCTGTCTTAGGCCATGTAGGCTGCACCCACTCCCAGCACCACGCACTCCTTTTCGGCTGCATTGGGTGGGCCCCTGGGAAGGACACTTCTATACAACATCCAAAGCAGGTTTGCTCCAGTTGGGGTAATAGGTTCTTAGTGTTTACTATTTCTTATTAAATCAGTTTTATTTCCATCACTAAGAATGAACTGCATGAGAAACAATATCTTTGTGTAGGAAATAGAGCCAACAAGATAAATTATTTCTTCCTGATATTTTCTTTAACTGATGAAAATTCATTTGTGATACAAAGAGAATTCATTGTGATGAAAACCCAGAGGAAAGACTTATGATATAAAATGTGGGAATTTGAGATCCAAGGGAAATAAGGTCCTGTCAGGTAGATTAAGAAATAACTTTTCAGAAAATACATCTTAGATTGGAGACATGAGTTGTAAAGCTTCATTAGAATGAATATTCATAACTAACTTAATGAAACAAAGGTAAATGCAATGTGAGTAGCTTTTCCTCTGACTTTTAAAGGTCAAATTTTATCCTCACCCCAAACAAATCTCCAGAAGTTTAACACAGAAGAGAGACTGAAGTGTCAGCTGTTGTGTTCATGCTATTTGAAAATGAGGGTGGTTGGAATATGGCTGGTCTTACAACTTTGTACTACTTGTATGATTGCCTAATTTCTATGTTCTCTCCAGTAGACTACTCTCCAACTTCAGGCTTTGATATTCGTCACAATTGCTTTCTGAATGTTTAACCCAGTGCCCAAATCTCAGTGTATATTTCTTGTATGGCTGTATGACAGAGAAGGTAGAAAAGTTAATCCACCAAAGCTGGTCAGATGCCAGTATCTCTGGTGGCAGCAAAGATACATGAGATTTTTATTCACCCTCACAACATTTCCCACCAGAAATGTCAGCCACAGGGAAGACTGCATTTCTGTAGCTGGTGCAGCTACAAGGATTGAAGTAGATTAAATGAATGACACTCAGGAAATAAAAGTTAAGTGAATGAAAAACTCACTAAATGAATGAATAAGTATCTTGTGATCAAAGGAGAACAAGTAGCTTAATTTTGTGACTTAAGATAATTTAAGCAAACTACAAAACAAAATTTTAGAAAGGATTCTAATGGAAACTACTTATCTGTCCTTTGTAAAACAGTAAGACTCTATTTATTATAGTTTCACTTTGTTTATATCAAGTCTCTAGAACTGTATTTGAAAATGTGCCAAGCATAAAACAACCAGAGCCAACAGTCCTGCTAAAAAGCCATCCTCACACAGTAGATAGCAGTGAGTTACAGTTGTCCTTGGGAGACACCTTTGAGTGCCCCAAATAGGGACAGCTCCAAAAGAAGTATGCCTAGTTTGAAAAAACTGTGTGCCTATAGAAAATGTGCAGGTTCTTTATTTAGGAAAAAGAGGTGTAAATAACAATTGCTGGAAGGAAACCCAAGTTTGTACCTTAGCTATCTGTGTAAGCAATGTTCAATTTGATCTACAGTGTGAAAGGTAGCGAGCCATTGCCTAGGGATGCGCTTAAATGAGAACACACAGATTTGTAGTTCATCTAGTCATCCAGACTGTTAGGAGGCTAAGTCAGCTAGCTTATGCCATGGTGATTTCTCACAGCAATTTCCAGAGCTCTGAGCAAATCATTGCAGCACACATGTATTTAAGGGTGGGAGGAGGATGTATGATTAGTAAATATCACTGAATCCAACTGAACTTTTGCTTGGATGTGCATATCTGAGAGACTGAGGTTGCCTTGATGGCTTCTAACCTGAGGAAGGTTAAATAACCTCTTGTTAACACAACAGTGCCAGCTGTTTAGATTGGAGATGACTTCTGGGTAATGTCCATAGGTTGAGGCCAGAATGCTGACAATTTTTTTTTGTTTCATGTATTTCAAAATAAGCAAATTTTATAAACTTGTATGTCCTCATTAACAACATAACAAAATAATTAATATAAAATGTCCTGTTAGCAAGTCCCATGAAACCCATATTTACATCTTGCACAGAACTAATCACTAGTATCTACCTTCCTGTCATATGTCTTTTGTTTTTTAGAGACAGGTTCTCTCTACATAGCTCTGGCTGTCCTAGAATCACAATGTAGACCAGGGTGGTCTCATTTCAAACTCAGGGATTTGCCTCCAAGTGCTGGGATTAAAGATTTGCTACACCACCTTGGACCTCACAGATCACTTTTAATTTAATTGTAAATAGAGCAATGTACACACATGGATTTTTTTTAACACAAACACTGGCTGATACTGTCAATAGTTCATTATGGCATGCTGTTTTTATAAAACCATATGCCATGAATATAGCTACAGCTCAGGAGACAAAACACAGAATAGTAGTTTCAGTTACAGATCATTTTCTGTACATGTTTATATGTGCCTTTAACATGAATAATATGACAAAGATAAAATACAAAATTCAGTCACATTGTTTTTTATTATTAGCTGTTATAAAAATAATTTCATCTCAACAAATAAGTATTTTTAATTTTATAAGTTGCTTGTCTTCTACTGGTAGGCATTCAAATTCCTTGAATTTTAGATTGCTTGCCAATGTTTGCTTATTTTAACTATGCTAGCAAAGGTATTCAATAGTCATCTTCTTTGTCCACAATTGATATTATTTATATAGGTGAAATTTCTTAGCAGAAGTTTATGGTCCATTTTAACATAAGAGATAATTTCAAATTGTTTTCCAGAAATCCTTTCTAACACTAAATATTACTAGACTTAAACATATTTTTTAGAGCTACTCATATTACTCTATGTGTGTGAATGCTTCCTCTGCATTCATGTATATGTACGTTGTGCATGCCTGTTGAATCCTTGGGAACTGGGGTTACTGATGGTGAGCCACCATGTAGGTGCTGGGAATCAAACCCAGTTCCTCTACAAGAACAAGTACTCTTAATCATAAGACTTTTAATCATTGCCAGTTTGAAAGGAAAAATGAGGTAATAGTTACTTCAGTTTGTATTTTTTCTGGTTATTAATAAAATAGGCCTACTGTTCCTTTTTTAATTCTTACTTCTTGTTGTGTATCATTCTACTTGTTGATAGTCCACCCTCTCTCCTTTCTTCCTGATCTGAATCATGCTTTACAGAGTTGTTCACTAAATTTTACCCCAGCTACATCACTTTGATTTTCTCATTAAAACTCCATCAGCCAAATTCAGAAATAACATCAAAAAAATCAACAACAATCAAATAGGCTTAATTTCAGAGATGCAAGGATAGGTCAACACATAAAAATATATACATGTGAGCTCACTGGGGGGGTGGCAGGTTGGGGAAGACTCCTTAGTAAGTAGCAGAATCAAACTAGGTCTTTGCCTCTCACCTTGCATAAAAATCAACTGTGAATGCATCAATAGTGTGACAAAAGTCCTGAAGCTCTGAGTGTGCTAGGGGGAGAAGTAAGGAAAACACTCAAGCTATAGGCATGAATAAGGAAATATGACTTAAGGTGTTCAGGAAATCAGGCTAATTACTGCCAAATAGGACCTCAAGAATTAAAAGGCTTCTGCCCAGCAATGGAGACTGCTAGTCAAATGAAGAGCCAGACACCTATAGGATGAGAGAAAAAAATCTTTGCAGGCTCTATAACAAATAAAGGATTACTATCTCAAATATACAAAGAGGTTTGAAAAAAGTAGTCACTAAGAAACTAAAAACCCAATAAGCATATACCCATAAGCAACAATAAATGGACTGAGCAGGTTTCATTTATGTGCTTATGAATACATTTATGCAATAACAAAGAGGTTGTGAACTAAAAAATAGCAAGAGGGTATCTGAGAGAGTTTGGTCACAGAGAAGGGAAAGGCTAAATAATAGAATCTCAAAAGATATTTTAAAATAAATGAGCAGATGAACTGAACAAATAGTTCTCAAAAGAATAAATAGAAACCATCATCTAACATATTAATATCATTCTCCTTTTTGGAGGACATCAGGAAAATGCAAAATGAAATTACTTTGAGTTTTTTTCTCATACCTATCAGAATGGCTATCATTATAAAACAAATGGCAGAAAATGTTACAGCGTATGGGGAAAGAAACACTTTTTCTCTTTTTCACTGCTGGTGGGGGTATAAAATGGTGTAGCTACTGGTGGAAATAATATGGAGGTTTCTCAATAAGCTAAAAATAAGTCTTCCATATGACCCAGCTATATCACTCCTGGGAATATTCCCCATTCTATATCCAACTGCTGAGCTGTTTGCTTATCCATAGTTACTGCTGCTCTATGCACAACAGCCAGAAGATAAAAAATCAACTTAGTGTCCATCAGTGATGAATGGAGAATGAAAATATGGATATATATATATATATATATATATATATATATATATATATATCAACTGTAAGGAAAAATAAAATTATTAAGCTATTAAACTTTCAGGTAAATAGAACTTGAAAAAATTCTGAGTTAAGCCCCATAGTAAAGCACAAATTCCATATGTTTTCTCTCATATGAGGGTATTAGATTCTAACTTTTCATTGTGTATCCATATGGGGCTAAAGGAGAACAAATGTGAAAAAACTTGAAAGGGGTCTGCTAAAGGAGAAAAATTGCTTAAAGCAGAAAACTATATAAAGAAATCTTAGCAATCACTGTTAAATGTGGGAGGATGCATCCAAGGTGAGAGTACTGATTATATGTAGTCTACACTGAGGGAGAAGAAAACTTTGACTCTAAAGGGGGCACTTTATAATAATTGGTACTTTATAAAGTTCATTTGTGCCTTTGTGACTGAGTCGGCAAAATTGATTGAAGAGATAAAAACCCCAAAGTAATGAACTCAGCACTTGGCTTTAATTTTGTCTCTTCAGGAGTTTTAATAGGTAGAAAGTATATTTGAATTTAGATACTATTTGCTCTAAACTGACTAATAGTTCTTTTTCTTTTCACTTTTTTCCAAACTGTCTGGTACAAAGATACATGTAACCTGAGCTCAATGGCTATTATTTGTAACTGCCGTTTCTTTTGTAACGGCCGTCAGGTTCTGTTACTTTGTAAAGGCCGGCCGGTTCTGCTGCTCCGGTCGGCAGGACAGGGTCTAGCAAGAGAGAGTGGGGACGGAGGAAGGGGAAAAAAGGGGCGAGAGACGCAAAAGATAGATACAAGCCAGAGTCCGGTGGAGTCTCTTCAAGTCTTCTTTATTTTCTTATCTTCTTACTATATTCTCACTCCTTCAGTCTCCTGACACCTCTCACTTTCTCTCTCCTTCCTCTACTTCTTCTCACTACTTCTTACTACCTCCTACTATTTACTACCTCCTACTTTCTACCTCTACCTCCTCGACTCCTCTACTCTTCTACTCTTCTACTGCTCTACTTTTTTATAGAAGGGAAATCCTGGGTATTTATACCCTTTACCACGTGACTTGCCCTCGTGCACAATCTCAACTGAAGCCACTACATCACGTGCCTTGTAGCCATGGATACTAGGAGCACCTGGCAGCTGGGGGCACTAAACAGTGTAACAAGATGTTTATCAGAGTGCGCTCAGCTATTGCAGGCTGTTGAAACAAGTCTCTTGTCAGAGTATATGTCTCGAGATGGCTGTAAAGATGATAGCCACTTTCGGCTAAGAGTCGGCTCCCAACAATTATTGTACTAGAGTCAATCTGTTCAGTACTCAGAAGCCAAATTACTCAGGGACAAAATTTGGTTTGAATAAAATCAAGTTTCTTCAAGTGCCAGCATGCTGACAAGACATGGAGAATTCGTGTTCTCTTCCACAAAGATCATCATCTTAGGGAAGTCACAAAGACACAAAGTGCTTTTGTAGAGAGAGTGCAATGGTTCAGAGAGTAATCTCATGCCTACTGGACCTCTATCACCCAGGCTCTGTGTATGTATTGTTTTCTTCAAGCTAAAAAGTAGCAATCAATTGTAACTTCTAATTCTTCACACAAACATTGTATTTGTTCAATCAAGCTGAGATGGCTAATCTTGCTTTTCAACTTGACTGCATGTGGGATAACCTGAAACTAAAGCAAAGGCATTGAGGCTCTCCAGTGAGGGATTTCCTAGATCAGATCATTTGAAGCACTAAGACCCATCCCCAGAATTAGCAGTGCCCTCTGAAGACAGCCCAGATGAAAGGGCCTGTGAGAAGGAAGTGTCACTTTCCCTGCTCATCACAACTTTCTTGTGCAAGTCCATTCTCCCTGTTATTGAGATATTTTTTTCACCAATGTTACAACCAACATCTTCACCATTTTAAGGGAATCTAAAGACCAGCAGTTCTCCAGGCATCTTCTAGGCCTTCACTGCCACATTTGGGACTGCTGAGACATTCAGTTTGAGCAACTACTGAGTGCTAGGCATCTGCAGCCATTCTTGCTCTACCTAATCTGCATCCTGTAAACCAATCAAATAAATTCCTTTAAAATATTTATTCACCCTATCAGTTCTGTTCCTTGAGAGAAGCCTGATAAATACACAAATCTTACAGTTTAAGATATGTTTACATTATATTTACATATGTTACATTGTTTAATGTGCAGAACTGAGAAAAACAAAACAAAACAAAACAAGGATGTCAGGTATTTCTATCTGGTGATGAAGCCCAACAGAAGTATTGGCTTCTGCACATGTAAACAGTAGTTACCCAGCAATTCAGATTTTACTCATTTTTCTTTGAAATTAAGAATGGCAGCTTTGATTCAGAAAACTTAATTATTTGTTGTGTCCATTAGAGGAT
This sequence comes from Grammomys surdaster, assembly GCF_004785775.1. Lineage (NCBI taxonomy): Eukaryota > Metazoa > Chordata > Mammalia > Rodentia > Muridae > Grammomys > Grammomys surdaster. Next base: position 1,867,756 of record NW_021620798.1, read on the forward strand.
AGACAACTCCAAAGAAATACAATTCAACAATCTTTAGTGATGAATATCTAGTATTCAGTGATGAAAAAACTTTACTATGTACTAAGTAGAATTACCTTCATCCTGCAAACAGCACACCAAGATGTGTATATCAGTGCAGGCTGTGCTAGCATCAGAATATATTCTGTTTTCTTTCCAGGCAAATAAAGTTTCAAATTTCTACAATAAGGAGTCTAGGACTTTAGGATAAGAATTAATCTGAACTCAGAAGCCTCAAGGCTTAATTAAAATTCTGATGTAGGACAGCAGAATGTGTGAGCTGCCTTTGCTAAACTGTACTGTGTAAACATTGCCTGCTGATGAAAATTGCTTGTCAACTGAGCTGGCATTTTTGTGCTGTAAGATTGTCTTTCTGTCAGCAGAGTGCATCATGGGAAAAGATCAGCATCTCAAAGGAGTGTGATCTGCATGTGTAAAGAGGGGGAAAATTCCTCAAAGAAAGGGAACTTGTGAGGTTTTACAGTTGTGCTCAAGGCTAAAAAAAAAAAAGACTTCTAAAACTGCATTTTGGTCCATGGATACTCAGTGTTTTTGTAGAAATTGAACGGTAAACATTTTATTTTTAAGTTTGAAAGAAAGAATCTGTAAGTTTAGCAATATCAAATACTGTAGGAGGAAAAAAACTAAAGAAAAGAAAAAGAATTTATAAATGTTTTGAATTTTCTCCAGTCTCTCCTGTGAATTCTTTGTTTCTTTATAGATGAATTTCAACCTAAAGAAGTGTTATTTTAAAACTACTAAGCAGTGGTACATTACAGGCAATGTAAAGAACACAGGAACAGTGATGGATATACAAGGGTTAAAATCTCTCCTCAAATCTCTATTCTTTTCTGTATCTCAGAGTCACATCAGTTAGACACTGGTGTGATAAATGCTAGTCTACGCTGATATGGGGGTTAACTGAAGTGATGTATATGAAGGTTCAGATACCTATGAGGTGATTAAAAAACGTTTGTTGAAGAATTTGAAACAATTGATATTTTGAAGAGTTTCTTTTCTCTTTTATAGTTTAAGGGTGTTGTGATTGCAAAGGCAATGTATTTGTGATTCTTCGTTCTCAGCTGCACACTATGTATGCACAGGACTTTTAATACATCACTTTTGCTTGCCTCTTCTCAGCAAACAACTTCCTCTTCCTTAGTCTGATCCTTTTACCTCAATTCTGTTTGTCTTCTGGTTTTAGGGAACATCTTTTGCAGACATTTTGGGCCAGGAATTTTATAGTTAATTTTGAGAACCTTGTTATAGTACAGGTATTAGAGAAGAAAGGGAGCCAGGTCCTTAGTACAGAGTTGGCAGCCAAATATTTGTGCAATGAATCGATTCTACATAGGACGTAATATAGGAAAAAAAAAAGAATGATGGAAAAGAGGAATATAGTTTATAGCTAACCTTTATTACAATTGTTAAATGCCTTACACAAATACATGAAGAAACACACAGATGTGAAGTAAATTACTAAAGACATCTTCTAAAATTTTTTCTGCACTGAAACCTTTTGGTGTAGGTATGTTTTAAAATTCAGATTTATGAGTTTCAGAATAAAATAAGGTAAATATCTAACATATTATGGAATATCAGTGGGAATAAGGTTGGTGGTAGGAGTTTATAAGTAAATATATTAATATTTATGGCCTTCAGTTTATAAATATTCATTTTCAGTGAGATAAACAAATACTATAAATATTCTCATATTTGGTCAGGTCAAGTCAGGTTTTTTCTGCCAAATAAGTTTCAAAGCCTCTTTGTATTTATAATTTTAGATGATTGCAGACATATGGTGGGTGATAAATATGAGAGAGATCTGGGTGTTTCAGACTCAAAGAAGGACTGCTATTTGCAGTATTATTTTTCATAAGATTATTTCTAGAAAAATATATGTATACAAATGCCATGCTTCTGAGACGGGGAAGAATGATAGAGGGGCAAAGGGGCAGAAAGACAGGAAGATTTACGGGATCGGCTCATGTGATGATTTCTATATGTTTGGCCCAGCAAGTGACACTATTAGGAAGTGTATGTAGCCTTGGAGTAGGTGAGTCACTGTGGGTGTGGGCTTTGATATCCTTGTCATAGTTGTCTGGAAGTCAATATTCTCATAGCAGCTTTCAGATGAAGATGTAGAACTTTCAGCTCCTCCTAAACCATGCCTGCCTGGATGCTGCCATGATCCCATCTTGATGATAATAAACTAAACTTCTGAACCTGTAAGCCAGCCCCAATTGAATGTTGTTCTTATAAGAGTTGTCTTGGTCATGGTGTTTGTTCACAGAAGTAAAATCCTAACTAAGAAGTTGGTGCTAGGGACTGGTATACTGCTGTGATAGGCCAGACCATGCTTCTGTTTGGAAGAATGTGGATTTTGGGGTCTTTGGATTTAGAAAGCAGTGGAATGCTTTGAATGGGGCTTAATGGACCATCCTAGTAGGAATACAGAAGACTTTGTTGCTAAGAGTGATTTGAACTGATCAGACATGGTCCAAGAGGTTTTAATGGAGAAGAATTTCAGTATGTGACATAAAGACTCTTTTTGTGGTATTTTGGTGAAGAATGTGGCTACTTTTTGCCCTTATCTGAAGAGTCTGCCTGAGGTTTAGGTGAAGAGACTGAGATTAATTGAACTGACAAAAGAAGTCTCAGGAATGCCCATCATAGACTTTATTTTCTAGTTAAGTCTCATGAAGAGCATTTAAACAAGCATAGGAAGCTGAGAAAGGAAAAATGTGAAATATGTATTTCAAATATTAAAGAGATACCATAAAGTGGAATGGAACTAAATCCTGTGTTCAAGGATATAATAAATTAAGGGAGTGGGACTTTGGGGAAAGATCCTACCCGGCTAAACTTAGATCCCAGCTTATTGGATATTTTGTTTATTTACATTTCAAATGTTATCCCCTTTCCAGGTCTCCCACCCAGAAACCCCATATCTCCCATTCCCCCTCCCTCTGTCTCTATGAGGGTGCTCCCCTACCTACCTACCCACTCCTGCCTTCCTGCCCTACACTGGGCCATCAGACTTCCACAAAAACAAGGGCTGTTCCTCCCACTGATGTCCAACAAGTCCATCTTCTGCCAAAAATGAGGCTGTAGCCTTGTGTACTCTTTGTTTGGTGGTCCATTCCCTGTGAGCTCTGAGGCAGGGGTGGGGGGAGTGTCTAGCCAGTTGACACTGTTGTTCCATCCATGGGGCTACAAACCCCTTTAGCTCTTCAGATCTCTGAATTCAAGGTCAATCAATAGAACAAAATCTAGGACAGCAGAGTTTAGGCAGTGAAGGAATTGGAAAAGAGGAAGCTAGTGATAATGTAATAGAACAAGGGAGTTATGTTCCAGCTCCTGAAGACAGCAGAACTCAACAGTTTGGGCCATTTGACTCTGCCTTTAGAGTCCAGAATAGAAGGGACTACTGGGACAATAGATGTTGGTTAGCTGGAGCTGAGAAGTTAGTGGTGATTAAGAAGAGACCAGCATTGCTGAGGTGAAATCTTCTGGGAAGTGTTTTCTGAGAGTACAAAGAAGCTGTGGTCCAGAGATAGCCAAGGTTGTACCTTGTCCTGCACCTATACTTGGTAATATGTAAGAGTCACCCAGGTGGTACTGGTTTTGAAGACATGAAGGGGTCATGAAGAGCAGCTGAGGCTTGGTACTGTGAGAAGCCATGGAAGGCCACTGATAAAGGTGCAACCTCAGTTGTAGTTGATGGTCCAGGACTGAAGGGGTCATACAAAGAAGTTGAGGCTTGGCACCATAAAGAGAGCCTATGAGAGGCTATTGGTGAAGCCTAGTTGCAGCAGAAGACCCCAGCATATTGGAGATGCCAGTGTCATGGGATGATCTCCGTGAACAACAACAGTGAAGTGGATCAACCTAAGCTTAGAGTGCTATAGAGGCCGGAGCTGGAGAAGTGACACCAGCCCTTATGAGGAGCCCAGAAGATCATGTGTGGATCTCAGACATTGGAACAAGAAGCTGTAACACTGAAGTAGCCTTGGAGACCCCAAGATGTTGGAGATGCTAGAGCGGTACACTGCTGGGGAAAACTGCTAACAAGGAGTGGAGTCAGCTCAGAAGAAAGAAGTTTGTTGCAGTCAGCAAAGATGAAAAAGGAGTTGGAGGTCAGAAGACCACTTTGACATCAGACACGGAGTTGCAGAGTTTGGAGTTTGCCCAGCTGGTTTCCTGTCTTGCTTTGGGGATTAAGTTAAGTGATTGGATGGATCCCAGAAGAGACTTGAACTTTGGACTTTTAACATTGTTGAAACTGCTATAGACTAAGTGGACTTTGAAAGTTGAAACTAAATGTATTTCCCATTATACTATGTTTAGGTATGGCCCCCATAGATTCATATATTTGATCAAGCCTATGGGAGGCAGGGCGTGGAATGTGATGATTTTTATATGTTTGACTCAGGGAGTGGCACTGTTACGTGTGGCCCTGTTGGAGTAGATGTGTCATTGTGAGCAAGGGCTTTAATACCCTAATCCTAGCTGCCTGGAAGCCAGTATTCTGCTAGCACCCTTCAGATGAAGATGTAGAAATTTCAGGACCTCCTGTACCATGCCTTCTTGGATGCTGCTGTGCTCCTGTCTTGATGATAATGGACTGAATCTCTGAACCTGCAAACCAGCCCCAATTAAATATTGTTCTTATAAGAGTTGCCTTAGTCAGTGTCTGTTCACAGCAGTAAAACCCTAACTAAGACAACTCACATGGATTTATGAAAGCAGTTTAATAAAAACTTGGAAGGGTACACATGCAAGGTAAAGACTTGGAGTTCAAACTGACAGGCTGCTTGCTAGAGAATTCCTTCTTCCTTGAAAGAAGTCAGGCTGTGTCATATTGAGGCATTTAACTGGTTAGATGAGGTCTACTCATATTATGGAGAGCAACCTGCTTTACTTGGTCCATTAATTTAAATGTTAATCTCATTGAAAAATGTCCTTACTGAAACATGGAAAAAATATCTTGTCCTGATATCTTAACATCACGGTCAAGGTTTATATCTATAGAATTAACATAATGGTTAATTAAAAATAATTTATCCATATCAAGGTGAGTGTATCAATAACCACTTTCTAACATGCCTATATAGTATTCTCATTTACAAAGATAAGAATGTTAACATTTCGGAGGTTATTATTTTGCTTGCCAGAGTATAGCTGTACAAACTGTGCATAGCTACCTTCCATAGGGGAAGTGTCCATAGAGATGGCATGGTGACTATTACCTCTTCAAGTCATGTAATTTCAATGTGTTATACTAGAAACTATTTGTCTAAGAAAGCCATTAGGTATGCTGTTAATAAGAGAAACTGTATAGTCAATCTTCTTTTCAGTTTTACCTTTCAGACAGTACCATGATGGCTTCTTTTTTTTTTTTTTTGATCAAACCATAATTTTTACTTTTTTACACACAGGTTATATACTCAAAAAGGCAGGATGTGGGGAAGGGGATGACGCAGGTGTGTAGGTGTTCAGGGGGAGTACAGATATCTTCTAGAACAGAGTGTCAGCTGGGTGAAGGTTCAGGGGACAGATCACTATGACTCTGCCTATGATTCACTTGTCTTTATCTAAGTTGGTACTATCCACCAAGGTTACCCATCTACAAGGCCTATGAGTAGCCAGGCTTGGCAGCCTTCCACCAAAGCTGTTTGTTTACAATAGCTTCTAGGCATCTGTTTCAGTGTTTTTTCCACAGAGACCCAAGACTTGGTGCTAGCAGGCATGTATGTCAGGCCTATTGCTGATTTTAGGCCTTCAGTGTATAAGCAGGGCTGCTCCTGACATGTGTCTGGAGATTTCTTTTGTTATACTGGCTCTGTCAATTAGGTATGATAAAGTAGACTTCATTTTACGACCAACCATGACCATTAAGATTTTTAGGTGTTCCTTACACTCCAGTGTCATTCCCTTCCCCACATCCTGCCTTTCTGTGTTTATAACCCCTGTGTGAATGAATTACGACTTGAGAAAAAATAAATTATTTAAATAAAAAAAGATTTTTAGGTATTCATGTGCATCTTTTGTGGTGTAATGAAGTCAATGAGGGTATACTGCTTTTGTCCTCAGAATATACTGCTTTCAGAGATAAGGTATTAAATATCTATGGGTAGATATTAATAAATATCAAAATGTCATCCTTGAAGAAGTTACTTTTCTTTTCTTTTTTTTTTTTTTGAGTATCTATCCCATGTGCAATCACCAAAGGTAGATGCTGATGTGGAAGTCAGGAAGTGCATGCTGATAAGAGCCTGATATGGATGTCTCCTCAGAGGTCTTCAAGAGTCTGACATACTCAGAGGCAGATGCTCACAACTAGCCATTGAACTGATCATGGGGTTCTCAATAGAGGAGTTAGAGTGAAGACTGAAGGAGAGCTGAAAGGATTTGCGGCACCATGAGGAGAGCAACAATACCAACCAACCACAGCTCCCAGGGTCTAAACCACCAGCCTGGGAGCACTTAGGGAGGGATCCAGGGCTTCAGTTGAATATGTAAGAGTGGAGGGCCCTGCTGGGCATAGGTGGAAGAAGAGAACCTTGACTGCATGAAGGCTGGATGCCCCAGGGGGTGGGAATTTTGAGGGTGGGGAGGTGGGAGTGGGGGGGGGGGTAGATAGAGGTTACATCCACAGAGAAGAAGGAGGAGGGGTGAGGGGATTGGGGGTTCCCGGGTGGGTGGGGGATGGGGTAAGGGGACAACATAGGAAATGTAAGTAAAACATCCATGATGGCTTCTGTACAAATAAGTCATCGAGCACCCAAGATGTGAGCAACAACGAGTAATCTATGGGAGTCAATGTTTGGAATATGATGGCAGAATTGTTACCAGATTTGGGGTCACAGCTTGTCATAGCAAGCCAAGGTTGTTTGCCCATCCTCAGTAGGCCAATTAAAGGAGTCATAATAATAGTGAAAAGCAGAAAAAAAAGATAAGCCACATTGGAAAGAGGGACAAAGAGACTCAGTGGCCTTCCTCTGCAAGGCCCTCATCAGAGTTCTGATGTGAGATTAAGGTTTAGGTCAGAGTTACGAATATCTAACCAGTCAAGGTCAAGGTGAGATCCTGCCCTTCATTGAGCATCACTGACTCTCCTGCAAAGAAATCCTACAGGTTGTAAATCTCTTTCAAGGAGAAATGTTTCTCTTCTGGCCCTTGGCTGACTGTTTTGTTTTTGTTTTTTCAACTTGATACTAATTAAAATCATTTCAGGAGAAGATACCTCAGTTTTGAAACTGACTCTTATCATACTGGCTTAGAGACAAGTCTGTGGAGACATTTTCTTGATTAATCATTGATGTGGGAGGAGCCAGCCTACTGTGGACAGTATAATCCCTGGACAGATTGTCCTGGATGGTACAAAAATCAGAGTGAGGCATGTGGGTGAGCCAGTAAGCAGCTTGCTCTCTTCCTCCCTGGCCTTTGCTTATGTTTCTGCCTCCAAGACCTTGCCTTGAGTTTATGGACTCACTTGCCTTCACAAGGAACTGCTGTCAGAACTTGTAAACTAAACAAATCCTCTCCACCCCAAGTTACTTTTGGTCATGGTGTTTATCACAGCAACAGAAAGCAAGCTAGAACTGGCTGACTCCTGCTTTAGCCTTTTGCTTCTCTCAGAATAATATTTCTCAGAGAATTCTAATTACTTGGGGGTTATTTTGTCAACAGTCTAAGAGCAATACCCATGAGCACCAGTGCCCCTTTAGAATAGTTTCATCCATAGCAGACTTGTTACATAATTAATTTTTTAATTCCATGTTTCAATGTCATGGCAGGGTGGTTTCTTGTAGGATTTCAAAAATCAAACACTATTGCCTAGTCAAACAACATTGCCTACTTGACATAACTCTTTGGTGATCTACTGACCTAAGCAGGGAAGTGGCATTCTGATTCTGGGAAGAATGGTGGGAATGTTTACAAACAGCTCCTCTGCCAGGCTCTGAAGCAGGGGATTCTCTAGTTCGGGAGTTAAATATAAGTTATAGAACCAGATGGTCTATATTGGTATGCAGAGAAATATTTGTTCTTCATTTTTTTTTCTTAAGAGAAAAACAGGAAACTTAATATACCCTAAATTTCATTGATTTTTAAGAGAAAGAATAAAAAGCAAACATCTTCCAAACACCCAAATTATCAGAGCTATACACTTACCAAATCCTGCTCTGTTTCCTTCCATCCCAAACTAAGCTGAGAAAGCTAAGCAGAAGAGAAAAATTCAAAGCTTTGCAAGTCTGCCATTAATTCAAACTAACTCAAGAAATGTAGAAATAAAGGATCCCTCTTCTGTGGCTGAAGTGAAAAATCTCATTTATCATTGTTTGCAGAAGCTCAATGAGGCAAAGCTCTGTCTCTCCACCCTTCCAATTCCTACAGCAAGCAGCTATACTCTAGATGGTATGTGGTTGTGAAAAGAGTCATTACTAGTGACGGTTAAGTAAATTGGTAAAAATTCTGCTGTCAGTATATAATGACTATTTAGTTCTTTTTAATGTCCTCTGCAACTTCTGTTTCTGGCTTCCTATAGTGCAGGGCAGGGGCAATACTTCTAGTTCCTATGTTGATTGGCTTTTATTAGGAGCTTGGAAGTTTGAGCTAGATTAAAACAGTGCTAGTAAGCTTGGAGAACACAGAGAAAGGTCAACGGGTTAGGTGAGCAAATTGCCACCAAATGGAGAATGTGACCTCAATTTTTCTGTTAACAGGGAGGACCTAGGGCTGTAAAGTTCTTGGGAACACAGCAATTGTTCAAAAGAGAGGAATGTGAAAAGAAATAGCCAGCAAGTCTTTGGAGCTAATAAGTCCTTATCTAAATGTCTACTGGGTCATTTGTTAATGTAGTTAACAAAACTGTTAAATCTGATTGGACTCCAAAGCCTAGGCTTATTCTGTTTTACCATATCATTAAACTATGCTTAGTGATTTCTGCTTAATATGGAATACATTTAGATTGGAATGAGAGTAATCTTGCAAAATTGTATTAATATTTGAGGTAAAAAGGAAACCAGTTTTTAGTTTTTGACATAATACTATTCTTGTAATCTCAGCCCTTGGGTGTCTGAGGCAAGAGAATCATCAATTTGAGGTCTAAGTACACAATGAGAGTGAGACTCCCAGGTGAGTTCCTGAGGCCTCACACTTATCAAGGGCACTGTTAGCATTTAGTGGCTGTGGACAGAGAGAGAGAGTCACTCTATTTTTAGGATGTGGCTGCTGATAATATACTCATGTTCTGGTAGATGGCCACATATCCATATGCACATGGCAGCACTAATTGCACTTAGGGAGTTATTCCTATCAAAAACTAAAATAAAAAGAAGATAAGCATCTTGGAGAGAGATGTGATACAGGTATTAGAGGAGTTGGAGGTAGGTAGAAATGGATGGATATAAACAAAACATTGTGTAAATGTATGTAATTTAAAAATAAAAAGTATTTTTAAGTCAACAAAACCACCTCTTTTAAAACAAACATCATTTTGCTCAAAGTTTAATGGTTTTTGTTGAAATTGGCACAATTACTACATCACTTTTATTGATACACATTATAATATTAATGTGATCATGTTTTTTTTTTTTTTTAGTTGCCAGGGATCCATACTCTAAGGGAAGAGGGTGCGGCCTTTATTGTGGTAAAGGGCAAGATAGTATATACTTCAGACTTTATTGGATAGTCTCCATTATATAATACTCAGCTCTGCAATTTACCACAAAAGCTGCTATAGACATTTGGCTGTTTTCCAATAACTTTAATTGACAAAAGCAGCTGGAGGCCCAGATCCTGCCTGTGGGCAAGTGTGTTAACTCCTAATCTAAGAGGCAAGAAACATTTTCAGTTGACCTGCTCAATTTCGATAGCAACTGATCAAAAATTAGAGCATTAAGAAGGTCAGGTCATCCAGTCTGTTAACTCAGATACCCAGGTCATTTTCTCCTCTGCATTTTGAACAGTTCTTGTGTATTGAAGGCGTTTTGTTTCATTGTTATTTTCCATTGTGGTACCATGCCATAGAAAATCATATGATTTAGAAATAAAATCAGTCTGTCACAGACTAGGGTCCTGGAAACCCTGATTGAGATAGGATGATTTTGCACAAATTGACTTATATACATTGGTACAAATAATTCAATGCTTTCTTAAATCTTTAATAAAGAACCATAATTTACCTAACCACGAAAAGATGGATAAGTTGACTTCATTATTGCTAGAAGTGGAGGGCAATAAATAACAGGTTCTGTTCTCTTGCTGTTAAAGAAGTGAATCATTAGACTATCAATTTTAATTATGGTAATTTTTTCTTTATTTAGAAAAAAATGCTTTTCTCCACCATCTCTCTAATTCTTAAGTCAATTTACTACCAAGGTCTAAAACCTAATCATAAATGTCAAGTTTACTTACAAATGTCAATTGCACAAATAAATGTCAAGTGAACTATGTAGTTCTTCATGTTATTTTTTGCTGAAGGGTAGAGGGTATCATGCAGAAGACCCATGGCTTAAGGATTGATTCTTAGGAGTTTGCTGTGCTGTGGGCAGACCTATCCAGTAGGTTGTTGTATTTACTCTGCAACTTCACAACGAAATTGGAACAGTTTTCAGAATTGAAGTCAATGAACCACACACTTGTTTATAAGAAGTGACAAAGAGAGGGCAAGCCCTCTTGGTAAATTCTTTCAAGGAGAAAAAGGATCAATGGGAAAAATAATTTCAGAGGAAATTGGGTTGTGTCCATTGGACAATATTTTGAAATAACTTGTTCACATGACTGGAATACCTATGCCTTGTAGTCAGCAAGTCATTTCCAATTGAGAAACATGCCATATTTTCACCATTGTTTTTTCCCCCTGAAAACAGATCCTTTTTATCAAACTTGTTTTTTTTCTTCCATGGTTCTTATAAACCTGTGGATAGTTTGTGAACTTGCATACTTTTCTCTTGTATCCATTTAGTAAATATTTATTAAGTACTTACCCTGTGTTGGTGTTATATGCATAACAGCAGTTAACTCAGAAAGCTTGTATTCCAGTGGAGGAGATAGAGCTTAAATAATTAATCACCCCGATAAATAAATAATTTCAGAGTATGGTAAGAGCTATGATGGAAAAGTACACTGGTCTTAGAGCTTATACAAGAGAGAGTTGACCTAGTCTGGGAACAGGGGTGGCTTCACAGGAAAGTGATTATTTGAGCTGAGATGTGAAAAAGGAGTTGTCATTCATCAGACAGAGTAGGAGTCAGACTGTGCCAAGTACAGAGGAGTGCCAGAAGCATTTACAGTTTTCAGAGGGCAACTTTCAGTACTCAGTCCTGTACAAAGAAATTTTACCTTCTAAGCCATCTCACCAGGCCTCAAAACTGTTACATTTGTGAGTGGACATAATTCTGAGTGTATTTCCTCAACACAATGCTAAGCTTAGGCTTACCTTTGTTTTACAGAAAAGACTTTTCAGAATATAATATGGTAAACTCATATTTATTGTATAGGCTGATATATTGAAAATGGATTGTGTACCATGGAGAAAGTCCTAGGCCAGTGGGATGCTCAAGCCTGTCTTATTTATCTTACTAAGTTAGTTGTATAAACTCAGGCAAGCCACATCCTCTAGGAATTCTAGTTTCTTAACTTATAAAGTAGGGATTTTTAATATCCTTTCTGTGCATTGTCAATTATCATTGTTAATATCCAATTAAAATGTTGCTTGTATCAAATAGACCCTGATTGCAGCTGTTTCTTACTAACCCCACTCCTACCCAACTGGTGCAACCATCATTTTTCTGGAATTATTGAAGTACCATCCTGTTTTCCCTTTCTTGCTTTTGCTATGCAACCCCAGAATTTCAATATGAATGGCAAAGCCATGGTGATAGAAATAAGTCAGGTCACAGTGGAACTTACTACTACTCTGCCCTAAATCTTGCACTTGCAGTTAAAGGTAAAGTCTTCCTTTATGTTGCCTGCAAGTCTCCCTGTCATGGTTATTCCTTTTTATCCCACTTCACCAATTTCCTTGGTAAATTACACAAGATCTTACCTCTGATAATTTTGTTTGCTCTGCTCTCTGTTAACAGTCATCTTGTAGAGAACTGTGTAGCTAACTCCCACATTTGCTTCAAGTGTTGGTCCACATCCATCCTTTTCAATAAAGCTTTTTGGTGGACTGTTCTACATAACATGACAACCATCCTTTTCCACATCTGGGAACTCCTTACCCTGATGTTTCCTTTTCTTTATTTCCCACAGCACTCTTTGCTGTTAAACCTATCATTGCTTAGTTATTTATTGAGGGACCATAAACTATTTGCATCAATTAGGACAATGTTCACAGTAAAATGAATTATTTTAGATTATGTCAGTGTACTGCAGACAAATAGGACTTAGTCATTTAGGACAAATTTTAAATTAAAAATTTCCTTACTAGATTCCACCAAATGGATTTTATTGTTTTGTTGGTAACTTATTTGATTCATTAACAATAACAGTGCCGAGGATAGAGTAGGCTACTAACAAACATTTTGACTAAATGAATGAATGAGTTATAGGTAAGAGAGATATAAGACATTCAGTAGTGTAAATATAATCTTAGTTGGTATTACAGTACCTTTGTTGGGGTTGACAATATATATGATACATATGTGTGTACTTCTGTATATCAGCATACAAGATCAATACTTAACATCAACACACTTATACGCTTTAAATTTATGCTTTAAATTCCCTTCAGTTAAGTGAAAGATAAGATTGCTCCGTGTTTTTATATGTACTTAAAAGGATAAGGACTGATTTAGAAGATAAAGACAGTATGAAAAAAATTGTTACAAGACCATTGAAAGTGGCTGTTTACGATACAGCTTTTCTCTTTTCCCAGAGGGCACATCTCCCTTCTGAGAGCATACAGATACTGGCAGTCATCTTAAAGGGTTGTTTATATAGCTGAAAATTAGCATGGTATGCTTATGAAGCTAAGCAGTTGACAGCAAGACACTCCTCTTTCCTTTAAAGAGGAAGTGCATCATCTATTAATTGAGAAGATCAGAATAGGTGGACTAGTGTGAAGTTCTGCACAGGATGGACAGCAGAAGTCAGAAGTGGTGTCTGGGTAGAACCATATTTAGTTGGAGTTAAAAATGGTGATTAATATGTGACATAACGCTTCTCACATTATGCAAAGGACTTGACAGCAATTGGAAATACCCGTTTCTGCATTTGTTTAATGATATTCATTACTCCACCTGCTTGATTATTGACTCATTTTTTTCAGTGAATTTCTAGCAGAACACAAAATGCAAGGTGCTTTCATCAGACTCAATGAATGAAGGGAGTCCAAATGTAAAACAGTTTCCATTTCATTCCACGTTGCCTACTCATCAGTTTTAGATAAACGAACTGTACAATGTACATCTAAAGCCAAAACAAAATAAATACACTTTTTCTGTTGATGGTATCAGTAAGGGTGATTAAGCCAGGATCTTTGCCTTTATCCAAATTTAAAAACAATTCAGCCTCCCTGTGCTCAGTTTGCAGGCATCCAGTTTCTTCTCCATTTTGACAAATTGGGCTTGGTTGAGTTGAGTTTTTGTGCATTCCACCCCATCTGAAATATATTTCCTATTCCTTATGCTTTCCTTTGCCTCAAGCATGTACTACTGATTATATGCAGGAAATTTAAATGTGTTCAGGTTGATCATAAACAAAAGCCATGCTTAACTTTTTGGGGGTTATCTGATAATCAGCAAAGACCGATTCATATAAAGTAAAACCTTAACAATTTTAGTGATATGATCTGAATGTTTAGAACATGATGAATTTTGTTTGGGGGAGCATTTTCAGATTTTTGACAGTCTTGGAAAATGGGCCTCCCTCTAGTTAAAATTCATGTTCTGGTTAGTTGATTTATATATCTGTAGGCCAGAGAAATCAATACTTTGTTTACCTATCAGCAGGAACTAAATGACTGATCTTGACTGTCAGTGTGATTGAAGTGACAAGCTCCACTGAGATCTGAGAAACACACTTATGGGGGAGTTCCCAGACAGGATTAACTAAAAGGGCTGGTCCTGAAAGTGGGTGGCACAATGCATTAAATTGGGAGCCAAGATGACATAAAAGAGGGAGAGAGAAAAATAAGCTCATTAGAATCAACCATGGCTGTGACATAATTCACAAGAATATATTAACAGTCCATTCACATTTACAAGTCATTATTTTCCACTCTCTTCTATCTCCTTGCAGTTTGTTTAAGCCTTCTGAACATGTTTTCTAACACTGGTGAGACTTCTCTAGGAGCTCTTACATAGTTTTAGAGGAGCCTCAAAGGACTCTTGCTTCTTATCTGTTTTGATTCTGCTATTCCAGTTTCCCTCTTATGAATCCAGTTGTAGGGACTTTTACCTGAAAAACAACAAAATCCAAATTAACGGTGCCTTAAAAATACAAGAATTTTATTGTTTAGTAACAAGAAAATCCAGATAGGAATGGTTTCATGGTTGATACAATTCAGTGACCCGGCTTTATGTTTCATAACTCTTGATCACAAGTGCTTGCTATAGACAATATATACTTCCTAAGGTGGGTAGAACCAACATTGATAGCTCTCCACTTATGTATGGCTCTTTCATAAAGAAAGCAGTCAGGCCTCAACAACTTCCATTTAGGTCTCCCTGGCCAAAACAGAATTCCAGGTCCCCAGTTGTCAGTAAAGCAGAGTTATGTTTCAGATTATTTACTATTCACATTAAGAGGCATGCAGTGGAGACAGAATTGAGAACAGCACATTGAGTAGTGAGCCTTCAGTTTCTGTCGGTTTTGATCTAGTTCTTGGAAACATGAGATATGTTATGCTCCATGAGATTGGGACGGGCACGGTTATTCAGAACATGAACTTATATGATAACCAAGGATCCCCATTTGTATGTAGGAGAGGCTAATCACATTTACCTGGTTTTAATTACAAGTTAAAAGTAGTTTTCTTCCGGTGTTTAAGTTCAATTTAAAAATTTAAGTCTATTACATAAATCTACTACATTCTGTCAATCCCTTGTAAGGCAACCTTTGATTTATTTTAGATCAATCAAGCTGAACAGACTGAATTTTGTCTAATTAAGTGAATTCCCATTTGTAAACTTAGATTCTTCAGTTCTCTTCAGCCTTTCAAAGTGCATTTTTAAATCTATTTGATTTTCACTTTAAGCATTCCAAGTACCTGATCAGGCAAACTTGGATGCCAGCTAGCAAAAGCTCATTAACTGCTTGAACAACTTTGTAAGTTTAACAACTTAAAGATGTAAATATAAAGAACCCCAGGTTGCTTTAAATACTACAGAACACTTACTGTAGTGGTATGAATGAGAAAGCTCCTGTCCCTCAACACACATAGGCTCATGCACTTGAATAATTGGTCCTCAACTGATGGACCTGTTTAGGAAATATTAGGAGGAATGGCTTTGTTGGAGGAGGTGTGTCACTGGGGGTGGGCTTTGAGGTTTCAATGCCCCATATCTTTCTCAGTTAGCTTTTTCTCTCAGCTTTATGCCCCAGTGCCATGTCTGCCTGCTATGCTCCCAATCATGATGGTCATGGGCTAACCTTTTGATACTGTTAGCAATCCTCCAATAAACTCTTTCTTATATAAGTCACCTTTGTCATGATGTCACTTCACAGCAATAGAAAAGTAGCTAAGATACTTATCAAAATAAATGTAGTCAAAATGAGGCAGGCCACATAGCATAGTGAAAGAGGTCACATGTGGCAGAATGACCAGTTCCAGTGCCACAGCTGAGTTGCCTTACTGTGAAAGAGTGAAAAACATGACATTGCCTAAACTGTCCTGGTTAGAATTACCACCAGAAGATTGCTAATTGTTCTGTGCTTCTTCATAATGACATTTGCATGTAATTACTGTTGGATTTTGTCTGTATACATAATGTATCCAATGTCATAACATACTTATTAATCCCAACCAAGGGCAGAAAAGGAGTGTACCCTTTATTGGAATAAACTTAACACTGTCCAAGAAGTCTCTGATCCAGCCCATGAACCATCAATCCTTCTTCTATCCATTAGTCTGCCCTTAAGATATGCTGTCCAAAATTCTGAAAACTCACTCTGGGCATACACATTTGTAATCAAAGCTTCCTCTCTGCTATGAACTTTGGCCTCACTGGGGACTAAAATCTGGAAACTAAGATGGTTCCGTGGGTAAAAGTGCTTACTGTCAAGCCTGATGACCTGAGTTTAATCCCTGGAACCCACATGTTGAAAGGAGAGAAGGGAATCCTACAAATTTTCCTCTGACCTTGGTATGTGCATTGACACACACACACTAAATAAATAAATAAATAAATATTAAAATATTAAAATCTGAAACAAGAAAAGATATCCCCATCTGTCTACTTCTCCTTGAGACCTCCTCAATCCTTAGTGCCAGAAACAAAACTATGTTGTATCATTTAATGAAAAATTACAAGTTAGTGAAATATTTTAAATTAGAATATTTTATTGTTTAACTGCCTTACTGTCTCAAACCTCTCAAGCATATTGACTTCCATCTGCATACACATCTCAACTCCACATACTAGTATTGATACTACGGTACTTCAATTAGATCTATATTTTGTTACAAATATCCCTAAGACTCTAAGGACACTTAGTAACAAAGGGAATAAGATGTCATTTTAGGCCAGGCAGGATTGTTTATACAGGTGAACTAAGAACACTGCCCAGCCAGAGATTTAAGAGGAAGATGCAGAAACAGAAGAAACAGCAATCCAGGGAGATTATTCTATTTGTGGGCAGCTGTGCAAACTGAGCACTTGGGATCACTATGGCAAAAAGAATTAATGGTTCAGATCCTTCACCTGGGATTGGTTTCTTCTAAGTTACAATGTTATGTCATTCTTCCATCTTCATTATCTAATTGAATTAGATGAAAGTTTTTAAACCACATCATCCATCAGCAATGAAACTAACTTCCTTGGACTAATCTCTAAAGCCTGAGTGAATTGCAGATTAATCTTTGCTTCCTCATCTGAGCTACCATTCTTTATAAAGTAGTATCATCTGATGGGGTTCTGTGTGGCTCTTCTCAAGCTGTTTCTTTCTCTCTCTCTCTCTTTTTCGTTTTCATATTTTTATCAGAGAAGTTGTACATTGAATTTCAGTCTTCATGATATTATAATCTTCTCTGTCCTTTTCAGAGGAACACACAGAATCTATTTGTACAACCATGTACAACAATTAAGTTAGCATTTTGCATACTAAAATCAGGAATCTGATTCTCAGGCTACTGGGTCTCTGCAGGCTCCTCTGGGTTTGGGTAGCATGAAGCTATTTTTATGATCATATCCATGAGTCACAGTGTGTAGTTTGGTGCCTGGTCACTATGAAACTACATTATTACAGAAAGGGAGTTTGGAGGTTTGAAGATAGGTAAGAGTGTTGTCTTTGTCACTGTGGGTTGTTGCTTGCCATTTCATAAAAGCCATAGGATCTGCTAGTACCCTTATTAGCTTACGTTCAGTTGGAAATCCAAGGGAACCCTAAAGCTATAGAAAAGAATCCTTTATTTGCCTGTCACTTTCATTTGTACCCTGTAACATTGTGATGGCACTTCCCTCTAAAATGTGCTCTGCCATCTTTCTTTTTTTTAATTAGATATTTTCTTTATTTACATTTCAAATGCTATCCCCATTTCCAGTTTCCCCCACCCAGAATCCCCCTATCCCATGCCCCATCCCCCTGCTTCTATGAGGATATTCCCTCCACCCACCCACCTACTCCCACCTCCATGCCCTGGCATTCCTCTACACTTAGGGTATCAAGCCTTCATGGGACCAAGGGCCTCTCCTCCCTTTGATGCCCTACAAGGTCATCCTCTGCAACATATGTGGCAGGAGCCATGAGTCCCTCTTTGGTTGGTGGTTTAGTCCCTGGGAGCTCTGGGGGTGGGTGTCTGGTCAGTTGATATTGTTCTTCCTACAGGGCTGCAAACCTCTTCAGCTCCTTCAGTCCTTTTTCTAACTCTTCCATTGAGGATCCTGTGCTCAGTCCAATGGTTGGATGCGAGCATCTGCCTTTGTATATGTCAGACTATGGCAGAGCTTCTCAGGAGACAGCTATACCAGGCTCCTGTCAGCAAGCACTTCTTTATTAGTGTCTGGGTTTGGTGACTGTATATAGGATGGATCCCCAGGTAGGGCAGTCTCTGGATGGCCTTTCATTCAGTCTGTAATCCGCAACTTTTCTCCATATTTCCTCTGGGGAGTGTTTTGTTCCCCTTTCTAAAAAGGTCCTAAGCATTCACAGTTTGGTCTTACTTCTTCTTGAGCTTCATGTGATCTGTGAATTTTATCTTGGGTATTCTGAGCTTTTAGGCTACAGTGAGTGTATATCTTTTGTGATTGGGTTACCTCACTCATGATGATATTTTCTAGTTCCATTTATTTGCCTAAGAATTTCATGAAGTCATTGTTTTTTGTAGATGAGTAGTACTCCAATATATAAACGTACCACATTTTATGTATCTATTCTTTTGTTGAAGGACATCTGTGTTCTTTCCAGCTTCTGCCCATGAACATAATAGAGCATGTGTCCTTGTTGTATGTTAGAGAATATTCTGGGTATATGCTCAGGAGTGATATAGCTGGGTCCTCAGGTAGCATTATGTCCAATTTTCTGAGGAACTGCCACACTGATTTCCAAAGTGGTTGCTCCATCTTGCAATCCCACCAACAATGGAGGAGTGTTCCTCTTTCTCCACACCCTCACCAGCATCTACTATCACCTGAGTTTTTGATCTTAGCCATTCTGACTGGTGTGAGATGGAATCTCAGGGTTGTTTTGATTTGCATTTCCCTGATAACTAAGGATGCTGAACATTTCTTTAGGTGCTTCTTGGCCATTTGAGTTTCCTTAATTGAGAATTCTTTGTTTAGCTCTGTACCCCATGTTTTGAAAATAAGGTTATTTGGTTGTCTGGAGTCTAACTTCTTGAGTTCTTTGTATATATTGGATATTAGCCCTCTATCAGATGTAGGATTGGTAAAGATCTTTTCCCAATCTGTTGGTTGCCTTTTTGTCCTATTGACAGTGTCCTTTGCCTTACAGAAACTTTGCAATTCTATAAGGTCCCATTTGTCAGTTCTTGGTCTTAGAGCCTAAGCCATTGGTGTTCTGTTCAGGAAAATGTACCATGTGCCCATGTGTTCAAGACTCATTCCCACTTTCTCTTCCATTAGTTTCAGTGTATCTGGTTTTATGTAGAAGTCCTTGATCCACTTGGACTTGAGCTTTGTACAGGAGATAAGAATGGATCGATGTGCATTCTTCCACATGCTGACCTCCAGTTGAACCAGCACCATTTGTTGAAAATGCTGTCTTTTTTTCCACTGGACAGTTTTAGCTCCTTTGTCAAAGATCAAGTGACCATAGGTGTGTGGGTTCATTTCTGGGTCTTCAATTCTATTCCATTGATCTACCTGCCTTGGTTACTGAAGTGCAAGAAGCACTAATGAGAAGCTAGGTTCCAGGTGACTAACCTCTCTTAAATCCATGAGCTTTCAAACCTGGATCCTGCTACCAAAACTGGATTCTAGAGATAGCTGAATAGCTTTAATTTTCACATAGTTCTTTTAAAGTTTTGTTTTGTTTTATCATTCGAGGAATTTAGGAGGAAGTCAAGGACTCAGAAAGCAAGAATGCATTCTACATGCCTGGTATGTGACATCTTTAACTTACAAGGGAAAAGATGCATTTCCTATTTGCTATCAGTCAAAATATCAAGGTTATATTTGGTGTTTAGAAAAATATAACAAGTAGAGCTTAGTTCTTTCTGATATGTTCAAATTTGTTAGTAAAGAAAGGCTTCTATAAATTATAAACTTGAATTGAAATAAATCTAAAGCTTCCTTCTGTTTTGTAAGCCAGACAAGTTTTCATGGATTTATTTTCTTCCTGACATTGCTTTTAAATGATGCATTTGAAGAGAATAAAGATGAAACAGAGATTTTGTTCCTGTCTTTTGACCCTGAGCCATTTCCATGAGAGAGGCTTTTACATATGAATATTTTTGGCTGTAGCAACTGCACCTTTGAAATGGCATGAAGCACTGTGTTGAGAACTGCAAATCTCACTGACATTTCTAAAGAGCAAACAATGTTTAATGGTATTGCAGCAAATTTATTGCCTCTACATGAACATAGGTATTACTTCAAAGTTTATGGTATTTAAGAGTTAAATGAATCAGAAAACCCATTGTAGACTAGTGTGTGTAACCAGAATACGGTGTAATAATTATGAGGACTGCAAAACTCTTTTAATGCCTCAATAAATATGCCAGCTATCTACAGTGGCCTGCTGTTTGCTAAGCCCAGATTGTTGCTTTGTAGGTGAATATCAATCTTCACTACTTGCTATGTTCAACCTTTCTGAATCTGTGATCAGGATCCATCTGTTCAGCAATACTTATTAGTGCATTTTCTTATGACATAAATCCTTCAAAATGTTCTTCTCCAAGAGGTGTCATGATACCTGCTGGGTTAGATTTGTCATGTACAATAATAGTATAATAGTCCTTAATTACAGAAAATAGGAACAAAAATATAAAAGTTGCAAACTTCTGCTGAGGCCAGGGCTGCCTTGGGAGTAAAGAGTCATGCTCCTGACAAATGAGTCAGAAGGGATAGTAATTATGAAAGATGACCTTGCCTATGGAGTAGCATACCAAACCTTGACCCAAAACAGGGGGTGGAATGGAGCTCATTAAGCTTTTCTGAAGCTGGCATACTGCTTGTTTGCTTGCTAAGTGTGGAGGGAAATGACTGCTTATAAACGCCAGTGTAGCAGACACAAACATCACAGAGTTTGTCAGTGTCTTCATTAAGTGAGAAATGTCATGTTTCCTTTATATATACATACATATATATATATATATACTTTATTTTTTTATTAGATGTTTTATTTACATTTCATATGTTATCCTATCCTGTACCCCATTTCCCCCCTCCTACCCAGGAACCCCCTATCCCATCTCCCCTTCTCCTGCTTCTCTGCGGATATGCCCTTACCTATCCCCCCACTCCCACCTCCCCACCCTCAAATTCCCACCCACTGGGGCATCCAGCCTTCATGAGACCAAGGATCTCCTCTCTCACCACATGCCCAACAGGGCCATCCTCCATTACATATACAGCTGAAGCCATGGATCCCTCCCTAAGTGATCCCAGGCTGGTGGTTTAGACCCTGGGAGCTCTGGTTGGTTGGTACTGTTGCTCTAAGACTGAAAAATGCTTTTAAAATTTGTTCAAATGGGAATGGTTGCATACATCTTTAATCTGAAAGGCAGAGATGGGAACATCACATATTTCTTATAAAGTATAACTGTCATATACACATAAACACACACACACACAAGCAAACACTGGGAAGATTTTATCTTGAAAGACATGATGTTCTATTATCTCCTACATTTGTGCATTTTGATATTTCTGCATAGTTTTCTTTCTCCAGAGTCAGTGTTTTTCATATATTTTGTTGACAGAAGAATATTTTAAAATATTTGTATTTGAAATTTCCTTGAAGCTGGATGTCTAAGAGTAATACATTTCTAGCAGTATTGTCTCATTAAAGAAGGCATTCAACTTTCCATCAGAAGCAACATTTTTTCTGTCTTACAGAGTTCTTCTGTTTCATCCTAACGTGGAGAAAACATATCTCATAGTGGTATAACTATCAGAGCAAAAACCAGGAAAGGAACAAAACATTTCATGTAAGGAATGACAGGACCAAAATTCATACAATAATGCACATTTTTTAGTTCAAATGTAATTCATGTATTATATGTAAAATTGTATGAAACTTGCACATTAATTATAGGAAATTAAAATTAAAATGAATACATCTTAATCCAATTGCCAATTAAGGAGCTAAAAAATAACCACTAGTTCATACAAAACCACAGCACTCATCTTAAATGTTTACTCTGGAGCTATTTTGAATGATTATGGCCTGGAAACACAGATTTAGGTTACCCTAAATTCTACATTACAATGTGGAAGCAGTTCCATGCAAACTTACTTATAGTTCTATAGAACAACAACAAAAGTCATAGATCAACATAAGTTTTAAAATACATTAGTGGTACACCAGATGGGCAGCTACAGTGAAATGAGGGGAGTTTTTTTATAGGCTCAGAATGCTACCTGATGACATTCAAATCTTTGGGATTGGTGGTAGCTACAAGTCTTCTTAGTTAATAGAGTCTTTTAGCATAGTCACATGATGTTAGTTCTGGCACAGGAGTGGGAAAGTGATGGCCATTTTGGAGGGCCAGGACTACCCTAAATAAAGTAATTTCTCTATGATCCTCCGGCATTCCAAGGTTTCCATACTGCTGACATTTTAATTATCCTACCAGTGCCTGAAGAAAGTGTTTCTTTCTCTCTCAATTTTTCTTCTCCATTTTAGTATTCTGGACATTTTATCATCCTTTCTTCTGTTTTATAGTAATGCTATAAGTATGTATAACCTTTAAATAGCCACTTTTGTTTGTAAGAATCATTTAAATAGCATCATACTACATATACAGTCTATATACAACTATATTTTTATATAATTCAATAGTATACTCTTAGGAAACATGTACATTGTTTCAGCTGTACTATATTCATCTCCGAAGAAATTATTTTGTATAGCATAATTCATTCACTTTGTGGTTGATGAACATTTGATTTATTTCCAGTTTGCCATAAATTTTGAGCTTTCTTAGAGATAGGTCTTGGTTGCCAAGTTTAAGAGTTTTTTACAGTGCATACTTAGATATTGAATTAGTAGATTACAGTCCACATGGGCATTCACATTCACAAGACAATGCCATATTTTACTTGCTACCTTTACCTGTGTTAGAATGTTTCTTCTCATTGTCAGCACTTAATGTTGATAGACTATTTGCCTCAACTATGTACAGTGAAAATTAGAACAAAACTTTTTCAACCAATATTTATCTTTTGCTCATGACTTGGGAAGTTATAATGATATGCACCTGGCAGTCATGTTTATTATATTTCTCTAAGAATACCTTTAAAAATAACTCATCTATTTCGATACCACACTTCACTTGGGATAACAAAATTTTGAATGAGAATTTACTAAATGATTGTCATAAAAAGGAGGGGGAACTGACAGAGCTAGAATATCAGAGAGAAATAGATTTGTGGTTAAATTTTTCCCACAAGACAAGTTGATGCAGAAAATGATCTGAAAATGTCACTGAAGTTACCAGTGGGTGTGTGATTCACTTGAGTGACCTGATGAGAATGACAGTTTTCAGAGAATAGTGAGATTAAATTGGAGTTAAGGTGATCTCAAAGTTTATCCCACTGGTCAATAGTGCTAGCATCATCTGGCAACTAGCTAGAGACACAGAATTGCAAGTTCTACTTCAGGTCTAATCCTTATTTATAATCTGCATTTTTGCCCAGCCCTGATAGGAGATTCAAATGTACATTACTGCTGGTGAAGTAATTGTGATGAGGTGTACAGAAACTTGCTGAACCTAAATTAGGGTTTGCAAAGGCCTTCATGGGTGCACATCTTTGGGGCTGGAGAAGCTTTATGGGTTAGAAGATTGAAGGGAGCAATGTCAGGTGACACTTTGTGTTTTACTGAATGTTTCTCAAGCTCTTCTCTTATCTCTAGTCCTTTCAATCCCATTTGTTCATAGTAACTTTCTTTTTGAATGAATAATTAGAGCAGTGGTTTGAAACTTTCCTACTGTGGTGACCCTTTAATACAGTTCCTCATGTTGTGATGAACCCCAATGATAAAATTATTTTCATTGCTACTTCATTGGTATAATTTTGCTACTGTTATGAATCATTACATTAATGCTTGTGTTTCTGATAGTCTTAGGTGACACCTGTCAAAGGGTCATTTGACCTCCAAAGAGCTCTTGACCCACATGTTGAGAGCCAGTGGATTAGAGCTGTTTTGTTTTATTGTTTTGTTGTTTTGGTTTTACACACGTACGTAAGTGCGTGCGTGCGTGTGTGTGTGTTTTGAGATAGGACTTCGTTGTGTACCTTTGGCCATCCTGGAACTTGCTCTGTAGACCAAGCTGGCTGTGAACTTCGAGAAGTCTACTTGCCGCTGCCTCCTGTGCTGGGATTAAAGGCATGTGCCACTTCTGCCTTGCTGGAATAGAATGTTTGTATGTTTTCTTTTCAAGACTCACATGTTGCTTTTTCTTTTTCTTTTTTTCTTTTTCTTTTTTTTTTTGGTTTTTTTCGAGACAGGGTTTCTCTGTGTAGCCCTGGCTGTCCTGGAACTCACTCTGTAGACCAGGCTAGCCTCGAACTCTCGAACTCAGAAATCTGCCTGCCTCTGCCTTCCAAGTGCTGGGATTAAAGGCGTGCGCCACCACCGCCCGGGAACACATGTTGCGTTTTCAATGGGAAAACAGTAATGCGTGTGTGTGTGTGTGTGTGTGCGTGTGTGTGTGTGTACGCACTCGTGCACGCTGGCGCACGCGCACAGAGAGAGACGGGGGGGGGGAATACAAAGAATGTTTAGGGGTTAAAATATTAGGTTGTGCCATGATTTCCTGCTCGGCAGTAACTGGTCTATCAGTTGTTATCAGATGACCCATTTACAACCTCCAATTCTTTGGAAATCAGTACTATCTCTAGAGATAAGCATAAGACCGGTAGTGCCAAATGAAACTTCACAATTTTTCTGCAGGGTGTGACTTTTCCTATCTTATTTGGCTGCATCCCCAGCATAGAGACTATCTTAGAAAACCTCTTGTTAATCATGTGTCTAAGGATAGCTCAGGGATCTTGTCAAGTATGGGAAGGTTTAGTGAAAGCAAGAAATGCAGAAGTGGATGAGGACTTCTGAGAAGTTCTCTGTAAAACACAGCTCTGTAAAGATTTCCCTATAATGCTTTTAAAAGTCTCTTATGACTTCAAATAGTTGTTGGAGAGCAATGCACCTACAGCATACACTAACTCCGTTTTAGTAACAACCAGAGTATTTCCTTATCTTTCAGTAAGATGCTTCCTTCTCCTGTAACAGAAATTATATTTAGCCATTCACTGCCTCGGTGTTACAGGTCCCATCTGCAGTTCCCCCTCCTCTGTGGGAAGCAATTGAACTTCTTTTATAAACTGTTCTATTGCCCAGCTTGCTGCACTTAGACGTTTTCATCTCTTGACCCCTTTTCATGCTTGAGTTGTTCAAATAAACTGCTATTTTTCATTTAAGTAGGAGTGTGACTTTTTTCATGATTGTGAATCAGGCCAGATCTTCTGAGCTACTCATGAGATGGAGATAAACCAAAACTAGGGATAAATCCTACGGAAGATAGGAGAGAGACTGATAATCTTCAGATTTACTAAGCACATACTGTGAGTAATTCATCAAGTTTTACCGACTATATCTGAGTGGAGTTTAAATATGCTGTTAAATACACAGATTTCTCAGTCTTACACATGCTCTGCATGTGGGATCCATTGTTCAGCCTTTTGTGACACAGAAACTCTTTAGTACTGACTCTCTGTTAAATTAGCTCTATCTTAATCTAAAAGGTCATTCTTAAAGAGTGACGTTTATAAGTTAAAATGAAAGAAATAATGAGTGAAAATTATATGAATATATATGTATAGTATTGTATGTATTATATATTACACAATGTTATATATTATGTAATCATGTGATATATAAAATTATAATTATGTAATGGATATTATAATGAATCCAATGTTTGGAACTTTGTCATTCTGGCTTTCTGAGTCATTAAATTAACATTTATATGTCAATTACAGAGAATTTAAAAATAATCAATGCATTAAGTATAGTAGTTATTATGATAATATATATTCCTGGCCGTTTAAATCTTAAAAAGAATTTATGAAGAGTCTATATACATAGACCATCTCCTTTGAGGTCATACTTGCCCTGAAGCTTTATATCTAGAGACCAAGTTTCATAGCTCAAGAAGGTGACATCAAGGTGCAGTAGATTAGTGAGAGTCAGAACTGGAAGCCATCATGTCTCTAGAGGTGATTTGTAGGCTTCATACATCCAGTTCACTGCTGCTGCTGTTCAGTGACCCTACTGCTTGACATCACTTCTAACACCCACTAAGCAGAATACCTTAGTTAACAATGAGTATCAGGTAACTTCAGACTTTAAAGAACGCCTGAGTTAAACTTATCTATTATAAGAAGCCCAAGTCAAGTGGTTCTCTATTCAGAAGAAGCACATAAGATAGTTCTGATGAATTCTTCTGAGTAATTCAACTTCCAATCTTCATTTTATCAAGAAGGAAATTTTATGAGACAGAATCTGGCTGCAGACCCATATAATTCTCTATGCATGGACTTCAAATGATTATCCTGAATTCAACCTTGTATTATTTTTTTCCTACATGCTGTTGTGAAAGGAACGATAGAAGGGGTAGATTAGAGGCAGGTAGGCAGTGACATGTATCTAATGGAACTGAATGGTTATGTTATCTATTGCTAATTCCCTCTGGAAAAAATAGACAATTTTTATAAGTTTAAAACATTTTAGAAAGCAGAGTTTATTACCTTGCCAAATTATTCTCTTAGGTTTGAGAAACAGCATCACTTGTATGAATGTTTTGGCTAAGTGTACATGTTGATATTTTCTTGGTTTTTAAAAGCAGCTATATCCTTGGGAAAGAGTGTAGCCATGTGTTTGAGAAAAGAACATTATGTACCTCATACAAACATTTCTTAGGTTATGCTTTCTCTTTGGTACATATTACATTTCCTCAGAGTCATAATTTCTCAACTGGCTATGTGAATGGATCATGGTCTGATATTACTTTTTACTTGTAATAAAAACAGCTTTATTGTAAGTATTAAAGTAAGTATTTGAGCTGGCCTTGATAACCCAGCCTTGTAACCACATCTCCTCAGGAGGATGAGACAGGGGAGTTTCAATTTCAAGGATAGACTGGGCTGGTGAATTAGTGATGTTTATATTTCAAACTGTAAAGTCAGAACAAAAGTGGTTAGAGGTGTAGCTAAGTGGTAGAGTACCTTCCTAGACTATGCAAAGCAACTCTAAATTCAATAGCAAGTGCTGAAAGTCAAAAGATAAACACCTTGAGTACAAGTTAGTGAAGGCTTCCCTAGGTATTTGTGCACAGGATAATGGTTTAAAGGGGGGAAATCTGGGAGTGAGTTGTGAGGAATCTATTATTCTTAGATTTGTAAGTTCCAGTTGTAGCTTACCATTCTAGAACATTTGCAGGGTTTGAAGTCATTGACAACCTATTCAAGTTGTCTTAAGACAGTTCTCATTGCTCCTTGACAATCAGGTTCAGTTTTTCCCACAGGAGAAAGAGTGGGAACAATGCCCCCCCCCCAAAAAAAAAAACCTAAAGAGAAAGAGGATGTTGTGGAGAAAGTGATTTTCTGCTTATAACTACTCGGGTATTAATTTGAATTTTCTTTTTGAGAATGAAGCATGTTTGATATAAATGAACTCTATTCACTTTGAAAAACCACTATTTAGGTTATTGCTGCAATGCAGAAAACAAAAACAACAACACAACATTTTGAAGCTGAGGAAGGATTATTGCATAAGAAAATATATCAATTTGTATTTTGTGAGAAGTATGTGATTAAATGTGCTGACCTTATGTGCAAAAGTTGCTTCAGCCTCATAAAAACATTAGGTACCTTAGTAAAACAGGGGAAACATGGCTTAGATTTAGGTAATGCAGCAGATGTGAGACAGTGGAGCTGGACCAGTTGCACAAACACTGCTGTTCTGGACCTATAAGTCAGTACTAAGATGATCAACATGAAAACTAGCCATAGTTTATATGAAGAATCCTTAAACTACATAAACTTACTTAGTAACCGTTTTCTTTTTTTAACATTATTTTCAAGATTTACACTATGAATCCTTGGCAGTATCACTGAAATGTCTGGGAGTTAATTATACTCATGGATAATGAGACTTCAATACATAAGAGTGAAAGCTCTGAACATGACAATGTATATCCGCATTCTTTATGCTTGCTATTCTCACAGTGGTGTGAATAGAAACCTGAGCCTTGTGCATGATAAAATGCTCTACCACTGAGCCACACCTCCTGTGCTCCTCCTTCTAAAAACTGATTCCTAATGCCAGTTGTGTCTAAGTTCAAAGGTATAGCTTCAAACTGACTGCTAGTGACATTAATGATGCTATGCAAGTTTACTGATTTCTTCAGGCCTCAAGGTACCTATGTGATTTGCTAAAAGGAAATGTCAGGCATTATGCAATATAACAGAAAGTACCAAGAGTGTAAGAACAATTTTTTTTTGTCTTGCTCCATTAGTAATTGTATTAATGACTTGATAAATTTATTCATTATATTGGGATCTCAGTGTGTTGCCATTATAGTCACAGGCCTAGGCTAATTAATCTTGTTCACACCATATTTTAACTTTTCCTTAGGGTATAAATTAAAGGAAAGTCACACACTTATGCATTGCTTAAGTATTTAATGAAAATTATGGGCAAATGAAAACACTCCCATTGTTATTGAATGAGAAGTAGGACACTGAGTAAAGAAGTAATTGTTATAAATATTTGTCACATTTTGAGTAATCTCCATATTGAGTCATTAGTTTGTGAAGTAAAATATAGTGATTATGGCTGAGTCTCTTTTTTCCCCCTCCCTCTTTCCTCCCTCCCTCCTTCCATCCCTCTCTCCTTCCTTTTGACCAGGCTGGCTTTGAACTTACAGAGTTCATACTATGTCTGCTATTCCAGTGTTGATTAATGTTTGTGCCCTTAAGGTGTGCACCGTGTTAGCTTCTGAAACTACCTGTCATGTATGTGTTAACAAAACATCTCCCAAAGAAACTAGCACAGCCTTGTCTGGCTTCAGTGGGAGAAGATATGTGTAATCTTTGAAGACCCAGTGTAGGGAAAGAGGGGGAACACCCTCTCAGAGGCAAAGGGGAGGGGGAATGGGGTGAAGAACCATCAGGGGACCTGGAGGAGAGGCAATGGCTAGAATGTAAATAAATAAAATTAATTTAAAACAAACGAACAAAGTAGCACAGAAAACTGGAATACACACACACACGCACACGCACAGGCACACGCACACGCACACGCACACGCACACGCACACGCACACGCACGCACTCATAGGCTCATGAATTTCCACAGGATTTTTCTATCTGTTTGATTAAGATGATTAAGCTTTCTGAGATGTTTGTTCTGATGGAGATGATGGACTCTAAGCATAGGTTATAGCAGAAGGGAATTCAAGGGAGTTTCTGAACTAATATTCCAAGGACCATTCCACACTGAAATGGGAATTGTAAACCTTCTTGCAATGTACAGTTCTGGTAGCTGAGTCCCAAGCATTGTTTTTCCTTTGATTCCCAGTGAATGTTGCCTAGAGAATTTACCTGCGTTTACTCTTTGTTTCAACTCAGAATTACTAGATCAAATTTGCATGTTAGTAAGATCTCAAGGTTATTCTTGTGCAACCTGAAACCTCAGAATCCTTATTTTTTTTCTGGCTTTAACTTGCATTAAAATCATCTAGGAATCATTAAAGTATGCTGGTTGCCAGCTTTTTAATCAGGAAATCTGGAGTGATATTGAATAATTTTCATTTCTAACCAATTTCCTGGTAGTTCTGATATTATAGGAACAGGAGCCACACTTTCAGAATCACTCTAGATCAAAATATTCAAATGAATGATCACTACAATCCCTTAGAGAATCATAATGTAGCCCAGGCTGTCCTGAAATGCACAATTCTGCTTCTCTTATTATAGACATGCTCACCATCCTAAGGCTCAAACTCAGAGTTGATTAAAAAAAAAATACTGAAATGCCTAGGCACCACTCAGTGAATCAGAATAGCTAGCGGTGAGTCGTAGACATCTGTCTTTAAAACCTTTTAGTTGACTAGAGTGTGCAATAAGGCTGAAAATTTCTGCTCTGTGGGAACCAGAACTTCATTATGTGACAGTGTTCATTCTACTTCATGCTGCTTATCTGTAAAACAAAATCTCAGAATGAAAAATATTAATTCAATTCACCAATCAGTGAATACAGAAGTCCCATATGGAGGCTTTTTCTCCCAATGACAGAAATATTAGCAGACTATCTTCCTGATAGATCTCTCTGATTTTCCTTTTTTCCCATGGTTTGAAACTAGAATTTCTCATCTGTTTCTTGAATAAGCTGCCAGTTCAATGCATGTGACTTTTGATTCTCACATTTTCTGACTTTGTCTTATGGCTTCTTCTCTGGTTCCTTCAGTCTGTGTGATTCTTTAAGTGAGAAGGTGACAGTGCGCTTTTTGTATCAGTTCCATCCTGTTGCCCAAGACTCTACCCTTACTATTTACTGTTAATAAAAGCCATATGTCAGAAAACTCAATTTTACATTATTTGAAGTATTTCAGTAGGCAGTTATCTTTAAAAATGTATTAAACATATCAGTGTATAATGGAGGTTTAATGGCTGCATTTTTACACAAATCACTGACTCTTTACTTTGGTCTACAGATGCCAGAGGGTTATCTGGATGCTGATTAAAGCCGAATGTCTCTGCTGTCATTTGGGCTGTGATGCCTTTGTCAGCACATAGTTGTATTCCTTTTCAATACTGTATGCAGGTGTGCTAATAAAGCCTGTTCATCTAAAGGTGGTACCTCTCCTCTTCAAGGCTAAAGACAAAAAGGAAAGGGTAGCTAAGGTAAATTCAACAGATTACCAATTGCTAGATTTTACAACACTCTGTTCCAGACCCCTGGACTGAAACCTAGAAATCTTTCTACCTACTAGGAATAGCAAAGCTAAACATGCAGATTGTCCCAGAATGAGAATGCATCCTTAAGTAGAAACAATGATCTCATGAGAACCACTATCTTCATTCATATCCAGTATCCAGATCTGATTGATAAACATTATGAGAACTAAATGGGAATGGTTCCCAGCCAGGACAGCAATTATTTGCTTAACATTAATAAGACTTTGTGTGATCATGTCCAATCATATGAGTTAACCATGGTTACTTGACATGCATACTTCTTGCCTTCCATCCCTGTATAGCTTGGTGATCATGGTTATATTCTTGAACATAGGGGAGGGGCTTTGATGTGTCTTGTCTTTCTTACCATCTATATTTTCCCAAATTCCTTTCCTACATTTCACAATTACATTTTCTTTTGATATTTGGCTCAAATGGCTGGACCCAATTTGCTGGGACTTCCAAACTTCAGGTCCCTTTATGGGCCATGACTAATATAATTGAACATACTATCCATTGTCATTTATGAAATCATGTGTCTGTAGTTTCTTTGTATTATATTTATGTCACATTCTAGGATTTTCTAAATATTTTTGTAGGAACCAGTGACTTTATGAGAAACAGTAGATCATAGGAGAGTAAGACTGTGAAGGGATAGATGGAAGACTGCTGACCTCAATCTCAGAGTTAGAGCCAAGGAGAGGATATAGCAATAGTTGCTTTCTAAATACTAGGGACTCTTAAAACTTAGAATATTATGAAAATCACTGTTTTGGGGAACAACCAATAAGCTTTTAAGGTGTCCTACTATTCTGCAAGCCACAAACCCTGACTTGCAGACAGTACTCTGTAAAATTGTTTACTGCATGTACCAGAAATTATGTAACTGAAAAGTATGATTCAGAAATGGGAAAATCTGTCTGTCTGTCTGTCTGTCTGTCTTTGTGTGTGTGCGTGCATGTGCACATGTGTGTGCTTGTGTGTGTGTGTGTGTGTGTGTGTGTGTAAGTTGGGGAATGAACTTTCTTTTTTGAGACATGGCGGCAAAGGTTTGAGTAGATTATCATGAGACTTTTCTGAGCACACAGGTCACTGTGGCAGAGCTGCTTAGTTTTGATTTTCATTAAGATAGGAAGGGCTATGTCAGAAACAGGCAACTGCTCCTGCCTTACAGTTCCAACTGATCTGCAGAATTACAACATCATTGTCCCTGAATCATGATTACCAATGTCTTCCTTGCTTTATTTTAAATGGTGGCAGAAAGGGTTCAGGAATACTCCTTCATGATAATGTGCACTATATCATAGACAGTATAACAGAAAAAATATAAAAACCACCTCTCATTCTTATTTGCCTTTTCCTTTTTGTAACCTCTAGTATGCCTGTCTATGACTTTAGTACTGAAGACCACTGTAGTCCTTTTGTACTAAACAGATTGGATTAAAATGGATGAATATGCTAAAAACCAGTTTGAATTACAATATTCAATTTCAGGAACATAATTACAAATGTGATTATCCAGTCTTCCATTTCTTGTTTCTGTATGAGCCACAAGAAAGCCAGATGTGTATGATCATGTAATGATCTCAGGAGACTGATGTATTGTGGCAGCTTGACTGTTTACACCTTGCACTCTGTACTTGAGTGGATTTCCTTTAGAAAGAATTGACTCAATGAATTTGGATGAGTTTTTTGTTGTTGCTGTTGTTGTTTGTGACTGGTTATGGAGTAGACAATTCAAGTTTGATTTGAGGTAAGAATGTTGCCCTTTGAATTACTTCTGTGTTCTGCCTTTCAACTACTGCATGCTGCTTGCAGTCCTTCGTGTGCCCTCTCACTTACCTATCAATCATTTTTTACTTATAAATACCTGAAGGCTTTAGGGAAATATCAGATTTTTGTTGAGCTGTGTTTATAACTTTTCATTTTCATGTTTCTTCAGCTGTAAAATGAGATTGATGAAATGCTTGTATATGAATGTGGCTTATGACTGCTTCATAAATAGAGGTAAATAGCCAATGCAGAGTCAATTTGAAAATAGCAAGCCTTTGAAAATATTAAAATGCAGTTATAATATTTCCTTTTCCCATATGATAGGAAACCACAATTTACTGGAGGATAGGTTCCATATCTTCTGTGTCTTGATACCCACAATGGCATTGTATACAAAGATTTGCATAGAAGATGCTATGGATGAAAAAACAAATGTTTCTATGAACCTGATCCGAATTAATTGATTGTACAGGCCATTGTCAGGTGCTTTGAGTAGATATCAGTAGCTTCTAAAAATTAAAGACAGAGGAGAGCACTGTTTCCTCCCTATAACCCTGAATGTGTTTTAATTAAAGCAAGTCTTAAGAACACATTGTGGCACATGAACTGACATTTATTAACAAGCAGGCTGAAACATAGGTGTGCAACCCATTTGTTTTTGTGGGTCTTGCTTTCCATCCCTTTGGAGCCTCTATGCACTTAGGTAACATACTTCACATGAATGGGTTTCTATGAGACAAACTCTTAAAATTACAAGGGCATAGTTATCACGTTAGTAAGCTCAGGTGACAGAATTCCTCATTTACAGATAGCATATGGATTCAGAAGTATACTTTCTTTTGAATTTATGTTCTATTTACTATGTATGAAACTTTTGATATTGCAAAATAGTCCAGTGTCCTTTAGGAAAGCCTTTGGGGGAATGTTCTGCACAACTACACATCCTCGCCCTACCTGTATTGGTTGTTTTTCTCAGTGCTGTGACAAAATAAGCAATGTAGTGTAAGAAAGGCTCATTTTGACTCATGATTTTGGAGGGATTCCAATCCATGGTAGTGGGGCAGACATAGCAGAACAGTTCTGTCACTGTGAAAACCTGTTGTAGTGGATTATTCACATGGTAGACATCAAGAGACAGAACTGGACAGAAAATAAGACTAGTCTTAGTGATATACTTCTTGCCAGTTTACACCTCCTAAAGGCTCCACAGCCTTAAGAATACTGCTGTAATCTTGTAACCAAGCATTTCAAAACATAAACCTGTGGGGAGTATTTGAGATTTCAATCAGAACTCTACCTAGTTAGCCATTTAGGATAGTATCAGACCATTTCATCCGGATGTATATAGGTCATTTTGGAGTGAGAGCTTGTGAAATGGGATCATTGATGTGCAAACTAAACAAATCTGTAGAATGAATTTCTGATTTGGGCAATTCAACTAGCCCCTACCAGAATGTAGGTTATAAGAGACATTTCTATACAGTTTATGCTGATTTTCTTTTAAATTAGTGGGGATTGAAGATAGGGCTAAGAACATGATAGATAAGTACTCAGCTACAGAAGCTATATCAATTATATCTCTGGCTGTACTAAAACTTCTAAGTAATATAAGGTTGCTTGTGTTTCATCTTTTATATCATGAAGCTGCTGAAATGACTTTGTTTTTAAGGTAGGTTATTCTGCTGTACTCTGCCTTTATATTTGAAGAAGAATTACAGACAGTGTCTGATTCTATGTGTCACAGATTGAATGTTTTCATTAGATACAGGATCTCATTCCCACCAAAAATTCCACAAGAGCCATTTTGTCTTATAGAAGTATTTATGCTCCTCAAAAATTTATATACCAAAATTTAACTTCATAGGTGTTGGTACTGAGAAACAGAGTCATTTGGAATGTAGAACCCCATGAATGAGCTCAGTGTCCTTAGCCTTTCTGTCATATAAAGATGATGTAGTGGGAACCTCAATGAAGTACATAGTGAAATTATGTGAGGCATCAAATCTGCCACATTAATCTTGGGTTTTCTAATTTCTAGATCTACTATGTGCAATAAATTTCTGTCACTTATAAATAGCACAATTTAAGGTACCTTGTTATTAGTACTTGAACTGCTAGTGGTGGTCAGTGGTACCAAGGATTGGGGAACTACTGTAACAAACAGCATAGATAGATAAGTTGCTTTGAAATGATACAGAAGTCAGAGACTAGAGGAGACTAGGAGAGCAGGCAAGAAGAAAACCACACTGTCATGAGCAAATTGTACATGATGATTTTGGTGACGGTTGGGAAGAAAGCCTTTATCTTCTTAGGGGATACTTAAGTGCTTATGATCATCAAAGCAGTAGAATTATGGATGGTAAAGGCCGTAGAAATGCTGTCTTTTGTAAAATAAGAACAATATTATTGGAAATAGGAGTGAAAACTGTACATATAATAACATATCATAGAACTTGGGTAATTTATATTGTTGCTTAAAGCTTATGAATGGTGAAATAGAAAATTTAGTCAAAAAAGTCTCTAAGCCAAATGTGAATTTTGACATAGCCCCTTTTGCCTACAAGAAGGAGAAATGTTTTCAAGGTAGATTTACAACTAGAAGAGATTTAGAATTTGAAGATTTGGGAAATTCTTAACCTAAGAATGTTATAAAGAATTCAAAAGAGCTCACTCTGGAGAAAATGCCAAGGGTATAGTTAAGATTAATGTGGATACATCCAAATATGTTGATATTCACCCAGACAACAGAAGAACAAAACCAAAGTCACTAGAGGTTTAAAACTTTAGAGAGTGGAAAAAACAACCCAAGTAAACAGTTCCTATAAGGTTTAGTTTTCACTCATAGATAGGGCCTAAATGTCAGTATATATCACTAGAATAGTAATTGGTAGTCACATAATTTATTAAGATAAGTTGACACTGTCATTTGCCCCACCTCAGTAACAGTAAAATCAGCTTATCCAATTAAGGATTGAACTTAAGGCCTTTTAGCAAAGCCTTTCTGGGGTGGTATAGAATCTCAGGCTGCAAAGGTGGTATGCATATTTACAGTAACATGGTGCGGTGTCAACAAGTCTTGTCACTAAAGCCTTGCAAGCTGTCCTGGGGCTAGTGTCCTTTCAAGTCACTGAGCTTACTCCAATAGTCGTACCAACAGCTACAACAGACAAAGTTTTACAAAGAATAAAACTCATTTCTGTAGATGCTTAGTACATGTGTAGGGTGAGAGGAGCATCAAACAGGAGTGGGTAACTGTACCAATACAAATTAATAAAGACATCACGTGGCTAGAGAAAGGAGAAGGCAAAAGTAGCCACTGGGCTGAGTGAAGAGCAGTGTGGATAGTAATAACTCAATACTTTGGCCTGTGACAATTAGTGCTGACAGTTGGCCTCTATTATGAGATTTCATTTTATAGATGACCCAACAGGAAAACTGGCAGGTGCTGGTTTGGCAACCATAAAGAAAACAGACATGGAAGGAAATATACAACAGAATGCAAGAGGAATCAGAATACCCTGGTAGTTTTCCACGTGGTAGCTCACAACCTATTGAGTCTTCTAGGAAATCAGGATGTGGATACTTAAACAAACAAATGAAAGGATGAGCCACATTCCATTAGAGGCTGCTAACTGTGTTCATGTAATATCTGGTTACAAGAGATCCAACATGGGATGGAAAATAGCTAAATCTAATGACATTTCAGGTAAAATAGTCTGATGTCCTGTCTGCTATCTAGTCCTGCCGTGCCTATTATCAGTCATAGAGTTGGTGGATGGATGCTATCACAGAACACTTATCTAAACCAACTTGTTTGTAAATAGACTATATAGGAACTGTGCTTCTTATTGAGGGAGGGATGCCAATATGCCCGCACCTGTATGGATACTGCCACAGACCTCTTAAAAATATTCTGATGCAGGTAAGCCATCATCAAGGGTCTCACCCAAGTCAGTGGTATGCATGAGTGTCATGGAGTTATGTGGTGATATGTGTAGTCATTTCACAAACATTAATGCATAGAACTATGCTAAAGACAATCAAGTACAATAGTACTTCCATTTAACATGTTTCTCTGGCAATTGAATTAATTGAAAGAATAGGTTGTTAAAATATAAACTAAAAATTTTAAGTACATGGATTTTCAGATGCTCTCAGAACCCATGATGTACTTGAGTTAAAATCTTAGTGCCAGGAAGGGACCATTTCCCTCCAAGCTGTAGGCCAGGGAATACCCTGAAGCTGCAAAAACCATAAAAGCTTTTGCCATAGAGGTTGGTTGCATTCCAAACCAGAGAATAAAAGACTTTTGCTAAGGATACCTCATTTTTGGCTTGCTTTTATAGTGCCAGATGGTGTTCTACAGGTTTCTGGGGAAAGCTGTCAGCAAGTCCAGCTTGGCTATTGGCCTTACATATTCCAGTATCAAAATATAGGTAGAATGTGCTTACTGGTGGCACAGCTATCATAGATATAAATAATAACTTTCTGATAGAATGTAAGGCCTATTTCACAGGAGGGAGTCATATCAGGTACTGTAAAAAACAATTGTGACTGAGGAGGGATAGGCCCTATTGAGGGTACCATGGCTATTGTTTGGTTAAATAAATAAATGTGATCTTTCTCAAATTATTTTCTAAATACTTATATTTACATATTTAATTATTTAGATCACAGTTGCTGACAGCAACAAATGGCAATAGACAAGACTCCAATTTGCAATGGATGATGTACCAAAGAGACTCATAAACACTGGTTAAGCCCTTAAGAACAATTGACAATTGCTGCAGCCCAATGGCCCAATGCATAGCCACAGATGGACATCTATATCACTCCTCCCCCCCCACACCCCAGTGACTCAGGGAACACTGTGGAAGAGAAAAAGTGTAAGATCTGGAGAAAAAGGCAGAGTGTGATATAACCATTTTATCCCAGTTGTAACTTTCCATCTTGGAAGAAGGCTCCTCAAGATTTAAGTAATTCCTAAAACTACCATGGTGTATGGTTCCCACAAAGACAGAGAAGCAGGAAGGAACTGCCGGGGGAAGGAGATGTCAGTGAGCTGACCTGCATAGAGATGTTTCAATGTGTCAAGTTGCTGCTGGCAAGTTCTAAGAGCTCCAGGTTTGCAACTATGGTAAGTTGTTACTCATATGGGGATGCAGCTTGTCTTTTTTAGTCATTTCTGCTCCTGTAAGTAACCTTCTCACTAATATTCCTGAAAGTAACCCCAATAAAACTCATTGGTTTTCTAAGTTGGACTTTGGTATAAACATTACTTTGATCTGTTGTTGGTTCTTTATCTGGGCTGAATAGACACTTGTATCAAGTCTCCTAAAGGAATACCTCAAACAACTGATGTTCATCTTATCTTTACTGTACCAATGTATTTTGGAAGACCATGGCTTGTTTGATGTCAAAGTTTTGCAGCTGGAGAGTTGCTATAGTTAGCAAAAGGTTCATAAGTTCAATGCTTGGGCACATTGGGTAAGCATAGTCATTAAGGAGTCATTGGGTCATGAATGGTTTAACCTTAATGAGTAGATTGATTCACTAGTGGACTCATGATAACATTATTGGTAGAACATGGAGACATTTTAGAGATGACACTTTGGGCAAGCAGGGCACTTGTGGCATGTTCTTGGGTATGATAGTTTGTCTTGTTCTCTCTTTCTCTCCTTACTCTCTCTTCTCTCGATCCAACTGTCTCTCCCTACTATCTCTTTCCAGCTACTATTATGTGGTCAGCTTCCTCAGTTACCCTTGCCTACCACTATATATA
>NW_021620798.1:1906246-1922276 GCF_004785775.1 Grammomys surdaster
TGTGTGTGTGTGTGTGTGTGTGTGTGTGTGTGTGTGTGTGTGTGTGTATTCTGCCTCACGTAAGTCAGTATAGAATGAAACAGCTAAAACCAGGAGAAAGTAAGATTTCCCTTGGGTAATTTGTCACGGTAAGGAAAATGACAGTAATTTATCGTTATGGATAAATCATAGCCTGAGTCTTAACCATATTTTAGTTGATATTTAGATGAGGCTTTGGAATCCTAACTTGCATTTATGATGAAATGAGTTAAGACTATGTATGATATTAAAGTAGGATGACATAGTTTTCAAGAGAGAAGACCATGTTTGTAAGAGGCGTGTGGCTTAATGTTTATATCCCTCCCAAATTCAAAAGTTGAATCATAACATCTGACTTGATAGTATTGATAGGCTCTACTTAGATTCACCTATAAACTTGCCACAAGCCCAGGTCATCTGGAGGAATCTCAACTGAAGGGTTGCCTAAATCAGATTAGACTTTGGGATATCTGTGGTAGCATGTTTGCGATTGTAATTAATGTAGGGGAGACCAGGCCATTGTGAGTGGTGCTGTCCCTGGACTGGTAATGCCTGTGGTGTATAAGAAAGGTAGCTGAACTTGAGCCTGGGAGCAAGCCAGTAAGCAGCATTTATCCATAGTTTCTGCTCCAGTTCCTGCCTGAGCTCCTGCCCTGTCACTCCTCAATGATGGCCCGTGACCTGGAAGTGTAAGTCAAGTAACACCTTTTCCTCTTCAAGTT
The DNA here is from genome assembly GCF_004785775.1 of Grammomys surdaster. Lineage (NCBI taxonomy): Eukaryota > Metazoa > Chordata > Mammalia > Rodentia > Muridae > Grammomys > Grammomys surdaster. The sequence goes on from NW_021620798.1 coordinate 1,906,987, forward strand.
TCTTTTGATCATGATGTTTGTTATAGCAATAGAAAGCAAACTGGAACACAGTTAGTGACTTGGAACATGATCAGATCACTATGATGGAACCCTTCTGAATGAGATTAGTGCCTTTTTGAGAAACCTCCTTGCAATGAGGACAGAGAAATGATGATATCTAAGAGGAACAGATCCTATGCAAATACCAATTGTGCTGGGACCTTGATCTGGGCTGTCCAGAACTAATAGCAATGAGTTTCTATAGCACATAAATTATAGCCTAAAATATTTTGTTACAGCAGCCGAACATGAACAGATACACAATTTAAGCATAGTCTCCTTTCTAACAGTGCCTTACAAAATCATTAACTTTATTCTATTTCCTTCCTCATTTGCCATCTTATTCCATTAGTACTTAACAACTTACTTTATACCTTAATAGAATGAATAATACAAGGGTAGCTCTTCCCTGTTGGAAATCACAAATGCAATAGAACTTGTGGTTTTCTTACCTCAGGTTTCGGTCATTCAGACAGTATGAGTAGCTATGTAAAGGGAGAGTTTTGGAACAGACTAGGAAAAACTTCCTAATAGGAGATCCCAGGTTTCAGATTATCCACTCTTACTTCTTGATTCAAGACCAGGGATTGGTCACTAGAAATGGGGTGTCTTGAGAATTTCCTGAAGATGAAAATGTTTACTGGTAAAAAGCCAATTAATGAGAAGGGAACGGATGCCAATATCCCCTATTCTGCACATTAGCTTGTGGGAGGTGCTCAGCTCTTCTTGAGTTTATCAGACTTTGTAATAATCCAAACAACTGGCTGCAGCTCAACGGGGATCTTGAAATTTCGAAAGTCTTCATTCACTAACTTCAGCAGGTGCTGAGAAAATATTTGGGGCTCAGGGAAATGTGCAATTTTATTAGGGATTATAGGTTCTGTAGAGGAGCTCTGAAATTAGAAGTGGTTAGCTGGTGAAAGGCAGACACTGAGACTCAGAGCAACTGAAGGACAGGGACTGAACTGTTGATATTTTTGTAGGAAGGGCAATTTTTTGAAGACTAGCCATATTGCGAAGCATTGATAGGTTTTATTTAAACAGCATATGCTCTGCTGACCCATGCGTTGTCAGGGCTTCTATTCTCCTTGGTTAGAAAAGCCAAAAGGCTGCTGAATAAGGGAAACTGAAATAAATGAATTGACCTATTTATGTTGTCACATTGCCCCCACCCCCATGGCCTTATCAAAACAGAATTTCATTGTTAAAGATAATTACCCTGTTCTCTCCAAACCTGCAGTGTATTCCTGGTGAAAAATCACTGGCCTCTAGGTCTCAGCCTTTTTATTCCTTCCCCAGCAAGGCCAGGGGAATTATGCTAAGAATAGTAATATCCCAAAAAGAAAAGGCCATTAAAGCCCTTTTCAGGTGTGAGCAATGGGTAGCATCTGGTCAAGAATAGGCAAGCCACAAAATTTCAGCCTATGCTGCATTTTAAATATATATGTTGGCCAGGGGTTGGTTGTAAAATAGATAATGCTAATTTTAGGTATTTCATCACTTCTTTGAGACCCATTCATTTAACAGCAGGATAGAAAAAGGAAAGCCTAGTTTTTTTTAAAAAAAAGGGGTTGCTTACATATTTCGATGTATGTTCCCACACACCCTTGCTCTAAATTCAGGTTGCTGTTTCTTGGGAAAGTTGGAGGAGGGTGTTGTTTTTTTTCAGCTCTTCTTAATATGCACACTTAAGTCTCCTTTGGCAGCTTTTCTTCCTACCTCTGTAGGTGTATGAATTTCTCTTTAAAAGTTGTATCCTCTGTATTTACAGAGATAGTTTAGGGTTTGCTCTCAGGTTAATCAAATATATTTTCTTATCTCTCTAGTTCTTCAGGTTTAGTCTACAGTCTTATCAGGAAGAAAGCTCTGGCTGAATTTGTATTCTTTGGAAAACATCAAAAACACGTCAAGATATTACTTCTGGATAAGAGATTTAAAGGAAAAGGGCACTTTTCCTCTAAGGTCAAAGTAACTTTAAAACTCTATTTTTTTTATGAAAAAAATAACAGATCTTCATTGGTGCTCTGCAAATTCTCTGAGATTTCAAGCCAGATTTTAAAAATTGTTATCACTTTCAAAATCAGCTGGTGTTTTCTTAAGATGTTGTGTATTAATTCTGCAGCTTGCTTGCTTAGGCACTGGCAAAATCTGATGTCTCTTGTCAAACACTGATTGCATTGATATGGGCAAGCTTTTCTGACATTCATGCCAATTGGCACTGTCCTCTTAAAAGACTGATTAGTGGGCATTTTTGGACTTTGGAAATGAATTTCAATCATGTACTTGGTATCTGGCCTATTGTTTAGGTAACCTGCCCTTTTACTATTCTTTCTAACCTTATCTATTCTTTGAAAGGTCACTTGTTACTTATAAACGTGAATGGAATTAGCACTCTACTTTAATGTTGCTAAGTGTACATTCAGAAATGTCTTTCCTAGTAGAAATGCTGGGATCTCCACCAGCCATCACAGTATTTCAGAGGAGCTGTAGTCAGGTAGCCTGGATTCGATTCTTCCTTGAACTACATATGAATTACTTGAGTGTTGCTTAACATAGATGTGTTTCAGATACTTGTTTTGTAAAATGGTAAGTCTGCTGATAGTAACAACCTTGCTGGGCTGTAAAAGACACAGACTTCTTCAGTTGCCATTGATTGGTATATTCACAAGTTTGCACAGTGAGTAGTCTTATATATTGGGGGCTATTTATTTGTTCATAAATTTTATTCCTACACCAAATATCAGGGATTTTATTTCTTGTTTTCCTATTACATAACACAGCAGTAGTTACAAAGAAATTTCACAGACATATAAATGAATCATTCTTGGAATACTTCAGTGTTGAACAAATTTATTTTTATGATGTTTTATAAATCCTTAACTATTTAATTATGTGTTCCTTATTCAAGTTTTACTATATTTATGTTATTTCCCAGATATATTATAAATATGTATAATCCTCGTGTCTCTCTTTTTCTTCTCTATAGGCATACGTTCCATGAACGTTTTTTTCTCGTTGAGACTGGATGATGGTTGATGCTTATTCAGTTTTGCCATGCTTACCCTCTGAAGGCTATGTACGTTTGTGACTGTTGGTTTGGCTGCACTTGTCCCTTGACCATTTTATGGTTTGGGGATTTCTAGATGTCTATGTTGGTAATTGAACTTTCAGTAGTGCCAATGTTCAAGGTGGCTGCAAAGCTTGGGTCTCGTGTTCTTTATTTTCTTCATAATTTTCATTGGTTTCCATTTTATCTGTCTATAAGGAGCCACAAAGGCCCCTGAGGAACAGTGTTCTTTAATATCAAGGCATACTCTGTCTCTATCATCTACCTCATACTTTTGTATGCCAGATGTCAGTATCCTCCATCAGTGTTTTTTTGCCCAGGAAGTCTGGGACACTCAGAGAGATGCCCAGAGTGCCTCTGCATGAAACAAGGTAGGGACCCTCACTGGTGAGAGGCTCAGAACTGTTGCCTGGCCTTTGGTATTCTCTTCAGTCCCATTTCCTTTTCACTCTCACTGTTCTGGTAATTCTGCTTATAATTGCCTGGAGGACAGCTAAGGGTTGGATAGAATTTACAATGGTTGTTATTTGTTGCAATTTTACTATCTTGAATTGAAAACCCACCAGGGTCTGGAACATTTACTACCTTCATATATTTTTCTCTTCAAGTACACTTAACACTACACTGTCTTGTCTTATGAGAAAAACATTTCTTATTGATTTTCATCTTTTATGAAAATGTATGTACAAATTAATCTTACTTATTTTCATGTCTATTGATGGAAGTATGTCTATTTCTTATATTAAACTGCTTTTTTTTTCTGAGTAACTTTCTTGTGTTAATTATGTCCATGTTAACAGATGCTACAAAGGTGAAGTCTTCCAGGCCTCTGCTTGTGGCTCTCCATGGCACTGAACTTGGCATCTTCAACACTGATGATGCTAAGTGGAAGCCAGGTGTCTTACTTGATGTTTGAGGTTGTGCTCTGGCTGACTTGGCAGGGCTCGTGACAAATAGCTCAGCTATGAGCACTGAGGGTGTTTAGAGTACTCTGGGGTTCATCCTTTATTTCTTTTACTGTTTTATCTCTGCATATCACTTTCAATATATAAAAGCAGCCTCCTATTTCTCAGAAGACTTGCCAGTACAATGAGCAATTAACACCTTTTTTTAATGTTCTATTATGATAAAAATATGTGGGAATACTGCAATATCTCTTGTTTTCTGCAATACTCAGAAAGATAAACTGATAACAGAGATAAGAGTCACACAAGCTGTCCTAAATAGATAACTAGAACACCTTAGTCCCTGAAATATCAATAGAAAACAGGCTTGGGTAGGAAATTATTACATTACTATGTCATTGTCTTAGTTAGGGCTTTCACTGCTGTGAACAGACAGCATGACCAAGGCAACTCTTATAAAAGTATAACATTTAACTGTGCTTGTTTACAGGTTCAGATGTTCAGTACATTGTCACCAAGGCAGGAACATAGCAGCATCCAGGCAGTCATGGTGCAGGAGAAGCTGACAGTTCTTCATCTTCATTTGAAAGCTTCTAGGAGAAAACTGATTTCAAGGCAGCTAGGACAAGGGTATTAAAGCCCATGCTCACAGTGATACACCCTACTCCAAAAAGGCCAACTTCCTAATAGTGTCACTCCCTCAGCCAAACATATAAAAACCTTCACAGTCATGTACTACAGTTAATTTACAAAGATATGATTTACTTTTCATGTCTTTCAATTATGTGTGGTAACATATATGGCTTGTATTTGTTTGTGTGCATGCATTTTAATGATGTTCAAATTTTCTGCTATATTTCTATGCATTTTATGATAATGAATGTTTAAAAGGCTATGATTAATCCTTACGTATTTTATGCTTCTCAATATACCACAATTTTTAAAAAATTTTTGGATATTTGTATCTTATACTCTTTGATTGAATTTTTTTATAAATTACCACAGATTTCCAAGAAAAAAATAAACATAAAACGAGCATGTAAGTGGACCTGTTTAGTTTAAACATTTGTTATCCAAGTCCCAAATTTCCATACAACACTCCTTAAACCCACAGATTATTTCAAAACATATTTTATATATTTTAAATTAGTTAAATCATTCTAATTGAGGTCCCAATTTTTCTATGTTTGGACAATTGAAATGTTAAGTAGGTGCCTGAGGGTTTTGAGTACAACCTCAGTGATAATATCAGCATGTGCAATGCCTATAGTCCATAATAACTTATTTTATACATAGTGAAGAGAGGAGGTTGGTGGCTCTAAAAATAGTAATTAATAAGGGAGCTAGATGACAATTACTCTGTTTGGTCAGTATTACTTTATGTATGTGTTGAAATGTCACAATATTCTGTATTCATACATATGATTATCTAGGTCAATCTAAACTTTAAAAAAGTTAAATATGACAAAAGACAAAGAGAATGCTTCATTTTACTTTCAGCTTTAAACAAGTAAGGGGCTGTCTTACTTGGATTTAACATTTTAAAGTTATGCAGAGTAACAGCTGTAAGTCAAGGTATATTTACATACAGTTTTACTTGTGTTTCATCCATCTCAGAACTTTCTTCCTTTCTTCTGGTTTGAATGAGAATGGTCCCCATGGCTCATGTATTTCAATGTTTGGTCTTCCGTTTGGGAAGGATTAGGAAGTGTGTAACTGGGAGGAGGGGTAGCCTTGAGGTTTCAAAAGCCCATTGCATGCCCAGTTAGTGTTCTTTCTCTGCTAAATGGTTGTTGCCTCAAGATATTAGCTCTCATCTACCTCTCTGGCACCATGCCTGCTTACCCTCTGCTACGCTCTCTGCCCTGATGCTTATGGACTCTTACTCAATAGAACCACAAGCCCCCAAATTAAATGTTTTCTTTTATAATTTACCTTGGTCATCATGTTTTCTCAAGGCTAAAGAAAAGTCTTCAGACAACCTTAGACCTTGTTTTATGTTTATCTGTAGATTTTTCTTTTACATCAAATATATAGCTTAGGTCATGCTACTTTCCTAGAATCGTTGCTGATGAGCAGAGATTGTTTCTAACCTTTTTCTGTGAACTCATGGGTCTGAGCATATTTCTTGCATTTTAACCTATTCTCAGTGATCTCCTAACTTTTCTATCTTTGGTCAAAAGAAGTTTCTTTAAGTTAGTGTCTGAGTGTTTACTTTTACCTCAGTCACATTTAACAACTTCTATGACTTCTTTTATGATAACACACTTCCTTTTTTGTAAATATTAATATGTTATTCACATATTACTTGAATTTATATAAATGTTTTAATTCATTCAAGCAATTTCTTGTGGATGATTTTAATCTGACTGAATATTGCTTTTATAAATAATGCTTCCTGAGTATCCTTGAACAGAGCTTTTTGTATTTTGCCTATGTTGTTTCCCTAGAAGTATGATCTCTTGGTCTAAGTGTACATTAATACACAATTTGGGAGATGCAGTACTTAAAAAAACTGTCAAATAGATCGTAATCTATTTGTTGTATAGCTGGCCATATCTTCAAAATAGACTTCCTTATAATAAATGAACAATTCCATTCTTGGTTGTAGTGAAAATATTGAGAACAGGTTAATCGGTCTTCCTTGAGAGTCAGAAGGATTTGACTGATGTTGTGTGGAAGATTTGTTCTCCGGCTTTGTTTATTCAAACTTCTTTTAATCTAGCCTAATAAAATTTACCTTGAAGATAAAGCATGGCTTTAAAGTCTTGGAGAACTTGGGTGAGAAGGGTATGTGGATTGCTATTACCATATGAACTGCATTAATATGTACACTGAGCAAATTTTAAGGAGTTTTCAAGTTCCACAGCCAGGATGTGTAAATTAAAAAGAAAACATTTTTTAGCACTAAGAACTAAATCTTACTTATATCTTATCATCTCACTCTTTTTGTTTTTGTTCTTTTTTTCTCCCCTGTGTATGGCATCTCAATCATTCAATTTATTTTTTGGTTATTTATTTATGAAAACATATTTATTGAATTTAGTTCTGTGGATGTCTACTTTGGGAAGTAATTTTCTCTCGGAATCCATAGAACATTATACAGAAAGTATAAGGTTTTACTTCGCCTTTTGTCAAAGTTCACTTTATGTGTAGAATGTCTTTATCTGGATTGTTAGACTGTCACCCCATTATAACACTGTTAGCAAAATGTAAGGTGCCTGCATTGCTACCTGCTAAAAATGGCATATCTGGTGTTTGTGTTAGCCTATACCTCTTCATGTTCCTCATTGAAAACTGAGCATTCTATATCCTGAATCTTGTCATATGCTAATCACATTTTTATATTTAAGCTACATTAAGATGAAGAAAAATTCTTTTAGATATTTTGTGCAAAAAGCAATATCCTTCTTGATTAATCTGCAAGTTGATAAATGAAGAAATCTGTCTAGAGTAGCACTTACTAAGAAATATTCTTAGATATTTTCTGTGACAAGCTTCATTTCAATTTCTAAATATCTTTCCCACCTAGGCATATTATGACTTTTATTTTAATTGGTGTTATAGTATTCTTCCTGGATGCTATATACTCATTGGTAGCACAGTTCTGGGTAGAAGACTCTCTTTCTTGGATTGGAGAAATATGAAGTTCAATTGCATCAACGCCACCATACTTAGCCCATGAAAACCATTTAATTTTGTCATTGAATATTTGACCAGTCTTTTCCGAATTTAGCTTCCTAGAGATAATAAAACAGTTGTCTTAAGTGATATTTAAGATGTGTAAAAATGTTGGGGACTAGAGAGGCATCTCAGTGGGTGAAGTGTCAGAGTTTGAAACCCCAGCGTCCATGGAAAATCTGAATGTATTGAATGTCCATAAACAGTATGCTACGAGAACAAACACAAGTAGATCCCCAGAAGATGCTGACCAGTCAGTCAAGCCAGCTGACAGTTGTTGAGTTCAGTGAGAGACCCTGTCTGAAAAAGATAAGGTAGAGAGCCATAGTAGAAAATATTCAGTGTCTACTTCTAGCCTCCACTTGCATGTGCACACATAATGGCATAAACACATACACTACAAAACCATGCACAGTTGGAGTCTTAGGTACAGACACATATGTGCACAAACAGTCACCAAAAATATCTTTCTGAAACCATATACACTGGTGGAAATCCAAGTAATGCTGGCACAGATAGGATCTAACCTCTGTAAAGTTGCCTAATGTTCTCATATGGAAGAATATTGTTACAGAAAGTGTTTCTTTGTCTATTTAGTCCATTTCTCCTTTTATACACAAGAATATTTTAAGCAGTTGCAGTTGCTTTGAATTGTGTAACTGTGTCTGACTAATGGAATATGTACAAAATTACAATACACTAATTCTAAAATTGGTAATAAAACTCATTTTATGATAATTCATGGTTTCATTTCCTTTCACTGAAATTTCCAAGACCAATATTTAAGATACTATCACAAAGTATTAAGAGGTATTAGTTGTAAAAGAGCAACACTGGGTACCCTCTCACTTCCATCCAGCCATGAAATAAATAAAAAATAAGGATTATATAATAGGAATGAAAGTTCAAGATTTTGTTTTCAAAAGGGCTAACAATCATTAGTCTGATGAATGCACAGCAAAGTTTCAGAGAGGTATTTTGGGCTGGAACAATAAAAGGCCAAGACTTACAGCAAAACCTTAAGACTTCCATTCCCAGAAAGGTATTTCAGGTGGCCCTAAGAAACTGTATATAAGACTTTTCTAAACCATGCATGGTGGTGCATATCTTCAATCTTAGTGTTTGGGCTCTAGAAGCAGGAGGGTCAGGATTTCCAGGTTGTTCTTGGATGCATGGAGATTTTGAGATCAGCCTGGGCTATGTGAGATCCTATATCTCAAAAAATATAATAATGAAGTAAAAACAGAGCTTATGATGGTAGAGTTTTCCCACAACTGTGGATTTTTTTTACTGTAGTCTTTGTTACTCTCTGCAATTTTTTTCTTTTTTTTCTTTTTTTACTCTTTAAGATAAAACAGAGGTAGAGGAAAGTTTAGTTACTTGCCTAAAATCACACTACTGGTAATTTGTAAAAAGAGGCTAGATTTAATTTCAGGTCTGTTTGCCTCTAAAGCTCATGCTTTCTATATTGTATCCCACCGATTTCTGAGTGCATGATGGCCTTATATTTTGTTACTAATCTTGATGTTCCTGAGTGGTCCTATGAAGAAACAAATTATTTGTCCTCTTCTTTTGAGGTTGACAATATCTACTGAAGAACAGAGCTTTCCCCAAGCATTTGATACTGGCTAGATGGTCAAGGCAGAGTTAACCCATGAGCTAGCACTCTATCTCAATATATAGCTACATTTTTATCCATCCATATATTTGGTTGCTGGGCTGGGAAGGGATTTTGTCCCATTAGCAACCTAACAATTCCTTGCTATAAACTAAGTTTATTTTTATTTAATTTTCAAATGGCATCAGATACTTGATTCCCTTTGTGGTCTGACTTGTGACATCATCTATGAATAGTCAATTTCTCTTTGATTTCCATTTCTTCTCTTCCAACAAGGCAAAGGGTTCATACACACCCTCTGATATACTAAACTAAAGGTTTGAGATACATAACAGGGGCACAATATTTTTTAATTTGTTGTAGAACAATGTAAGCTTTTAAGGCAACCAAATTTACATCCTTGTCACATATGGAGATCAAACATATTCATTAGTGAGTTTTTATTTTTAAAAGAGACAATTTTATTTACAGGGCATTTCATTTATTTATTCTGCAAATATTCACTGTTCATGCTAAACTCTTACAATTGTGGTGTATTAATTTTCTAGGAGTTCCATTACCAAGTACCACAGACTCAATGGCTTACTGCTTGGCTTGTGAAGAAGGCACTCTAATTTTACTTCCACAGGTGGTTCTTCTGTGTACAGGCCTTTGTGTCTAATTTTTCTTTCACATATACTTTCCAATGACCCCATTTTAACTTGATTACATGCACAAAGATTTTGTTTCCCAAGAAAATCATGTTCTAAAGCAAGGGGTTTAAAAGTAACATATATTTTTCTGAGAAGTATACAGTACAATTTGTAGCAGATACTAAATTGAATAAGACACAATCATAATTGCCAAACTGATACTTAAGAGATTGACTGGTCATAAACCATTTTTCTTGTGCAGCATAGGGAGATGTATTCAATAAAAATATATATTATTATGAAGACAGACTTTCTTTGAATGGGAAGAATATGAAAGGCATATGATTGGAAGATGCAGTTGTATAACAGAGGGTAAACTTTAATGTAAACTTAGTTTTTAAAAGAGATTGAAATAGGTTATTCTGTTTATTTCACAATTAATATCTCTGAGTACTTCTATTCCAACCACAGACCTTCTGGAACCTTCTTTCCCTACTGTTTTCCATACTACTATAAAGAACTTACCATTATGTATAGCTTTTTAAAATTTACCTTTAATAAAATATAGCTTATATGAAAGTAGGTTTCTGTAGGAAATTGTTTTCACTTTCTCTGCCATAGAGCCAGTTAACATTTAACATAGAGCACTTGACTTCTGAAGTCTGGTTTATGTACAGGAAGTTTTCTCATATACCAAAAAATTCTCCATGAGATACCAGCTGAGTTTCCTACAAGGTAATTCAATTTTGATGCAGTCTACCATGAGATAGCACTAGATCTCTCTGGTGAAGTGCTCTGACATTATTTCAAAGACCAGTTGCAGACAGTAGGTTTGTTTGCTTGTTTTATTTTTGTTTTCTTTGGGGGGTGTTCTGTACTTATGGGTTATTAAATATAGAGAAACACATTTGCTGGTTTATTGTGTTAACAAAGGGTATAAACAGTCACATGAAGAGATTTAGGGACCATAGCATTGGACAAGATTTAGGAGAAGGTCGTTTAGCCTTTATACCTTCTTTCGGTGTGCCATCCTTCAGGTATCTTTATGTATTTGACAATCTGGAATTACTTTAAACTGTGCTTTGAAGTTTTATGAGGCTATTGATGATCAATTAAACCTTCAGCCCATCTTTACTGTCTGAAGCTGGTAGAACAAGCAGAAGGTCCAAGATGTCCAACTGTGCTGTGATCTTTCTTTTTCCTGAAGCTGTGTAGAGCCCTCTTACCATTTTAGAGATCCCAAGAGTTTTAGAGGTTGCATTCCAGGAACCTATTTGTTATTCCACAGTACCACATCTAACTTATCTGTTGTGAATTCTCTAGAGACCATAACCTGACACATAACAGGTGCCTAATAAATAGTCAATGAATGAAAAAAGAACTAAATTGTCTTGTATATAACTTGAGGTAGCATCTTGAATTACATTTTCTTTTACTTCTTTTTCCTAAGATAGGATAGCAAGATAATGTAATCTTGAGGTCTAGCAATCACATCAAATAGTGACTGAGTCTTCTTACAGTGTTCCAATTTAGGAGGTCCAAATTAAGACGACTAAGTAATTAAGGTTGTAAAGATGGTTTGTCCTTCCATGTTGGCCAGGCATTATTCTGTCACATAGGAAGAGAAATAGAATTTGGCTGCCCAGACATGTAGAATTTTGTTCGTTTTGCTTCTTGGTCCATCTTCATAAATTAAAAGTCTACGCTGCAGTAAGCCCTACAATTTCCTCAGCATGACAGTTGGGAGGGATTACTTGGCCAGAAAGCTTTGCAGTACAACATAAATGGAGGGTTCACTGCACCACAGAGCCTGCTCTTTCATTTCACTATCAGACAATGGCGCAATTATACACAATTACTTATTAGATGTTTGAAAACTATTGTAAAACTCCAGCACCATTTGCCAAAAGTAATTTAATGAAATTGGACATAATTGTGCCTTGAGCTGAATTCTTGTGATTTCACCATAGTTAGATGACTCGGCAGAAATTATTTAGCTGATGAATGAATAAAAATACATAGAAATCTTTGCTTGGTCGCTAGAAATATGTAGTGTGGAAGCTGAAACATATTTGCTTGCTGGAATGCTAAGCCCTATTTTAAAGGAAAAGATGTCTCAGACTCTGCAATCCATTTGATATTTTGACTACCATCTGAAAACAGGTATAGATTCCAAATGCTAATTATCTTAACTTAATAAATATGACAACAGCTCAATTTTTCCCCAACGTGGACAGGAGAAAGCTTTTCCAAGTTTGTTAGAAGTTCATTCTATAAAATAGAAGTAAAGAAATAAAGTTTCTTTTGTTTCTCATATGCATTGTGGCTATATAGACCAAATAACTAATGCCTTAGCTCTAGACTCTAGCATTTCCTATGGATTTCTGAGAATGAGTTTTTGTTAACATATAAATTCAAGCATCACCTTTATGTACTGATAAATTTACCTTTATTTTTTTACCTTTATGAATTGATAATTTATTGTGTAGGCAGATCTGTTCCTCTATTTTATGTTCCTTTGTATGAGCTATTTTTAGTTTTTCCAATTAGTATTTGTTTGTTAGTGTAAACAAGTGTCAAACAATACAAAAACAAAGTTAAAGGACTCACTTCAAAGCCCTTCACTGAGAAACAACAATTAGCACTGGTAAGTATCTTTTCATCTATGTCTTTCTGAAAATATGACATTAACTGGATGACTGGGTAGTTGCTCTAAGAATTTTGACAAAAATTAGATTACACTGCACCATTTTAAATTTACACATTTAAATTTAAATGATACGCAGAAATTGACTTGGATTTAGTAGGAAAAGGAACTTCATAGTTCAACAAAGTAATTATGCAGCTATTATTTATGTTTATACATATTTTATTAATTCTTTGAGTATTTATTTATTTATTTATTTCAAATATTATCACACTTCCCAGTTTCCCCTCCATAATCCCCTATCCCTTTCCTCTTTCCCCCTATTTCTATGAGGCTGCTCCCCATCCACCCACTCCCTCCTCATCGCCCTTGCATTCCCTTATGCTGGGGCATCGACCCTTCACAGGGGAATTTTATATGTTTTGTTTTTTATCATATTTACCCTGCTAACCCAACTCCACTGAGATCCACTTCTCATTCCATATTTATACTTTCAAATGTGACCTCATTTTTAAAAAACATTTTCAGTACAATTAGTGCTAGATGTATCCTCTTGAATATGTGAACATCCATGGGAGTGTTTTCCTCCCACTAGAGATCACACCCATAAAGACAAATAATTCTTCCTTTCCTGATATCTATCAATTACAGAAGTCCTTCATCTGTTTCCATAAATTCATCTATCTCCTCTGCACCTTTGGTTCTTACATGCAATGATCCCTGCATCTTAATAGAAGAGGCTGTGACATTGCTGTCCCTTTTAGGGCTGAGCACTCCATGGTCTCATCTTTGCATCTTGATTACTTGTGAACCTCTCTGTTAATCATCATCTACTGCAAAATCAATTCCTCTGATGGGGATGGAGTGATGCACCAATTTAGGTTATAACAAGTCATTGGGAGTTGGCACAACACTGTGCCTCTTTAGCAGAGTAATGAATTTACAGTATACTATATAAGTAGGAAATGAATAAATCAGATTCCCACTATTTGTTAATGAGACAAATCCTATACTTAAAAAACTAAATATTGTACAAGAAACTCTTAGCTATGATAAATATTTTCAGCAAAATAGCAAGATACAAAATCAGCATCTCACTATGTAGACTAGGCATTTTCCAAACTAGGTATATAATCTGGACTGGACTTGAAGTCACCATAATCTTGCTCTCTCAGCTTCTTTAATGCTTTGATCTATTTAGCCACAAGTCCTTGACCTCTGAAATGACACTTGGTATGGGTTCTATCTCATGGAGTGAACTTTAAAGCCAATCAGAAAGATATTCATTGCTCCCATGATATTTCTACCACAAGATTGCTTGCTTCAGTGGATACAGATTGCCAGGCAGATCATTAACTATACATCACAGAGTTCATAGCTAAATAAGTTTGATGAATTATTTTTCTACTTTGGTAGTATGCTTAGACTTCAAGCATTATGAAAGTTAGCCAGTAGGGATGAAGCTCCCAGGTCAGAAGTAGCTTGATTTTACTGTGTTCTGTATGTGGTTTATCTGGTGTCTTCAGCAATAAGCTCTGGAGGGTTAAACCAAGAACAATGGCAGTGACCTGTAATATTGGGGAGTCTATTGGACCTCACTGGCCAACAACTCCAAAAGGAGTGACCTGTTTCTGGTATTGAGCTTTAATTTTGTTAGCCTGTGTTATATAGTGGAGAAATCGTTGCCACATTATATGACAAGTCCATTTAAACTTTTTATGTATTATATGTTTATATTTTAAAAATGTTTCTTCAGTAGTCATTTTTCTTAAGCCATTTGCAGAAGGTCTTTAATGTTTGATGTTCGCCCTTTACCCCTGCCCTGCCCTCCTGTCTCCTCTATTTAAGACTTCTTGTTGTTCCAGTATTCTCTATTTCCATTATATCACCATAGTTTCTTTTTTTCCTTGAAAGCACCCCATTACATATCCTCTTATGAATTTCTTGACTTTTGTGGGTATTCCAAATGAAAATACATATTTAAAGAGTTAGAGTCAACATGCATAAATGAAAGAAAGCATGTCATTTCCAGATCCATCCATTTACCTGTGAATCTTCATTTTTCTTAATAGTTGAATAATATTTCATTGCTATTGTACCATACTTCCTATCCAGTCATCTGTTGATGGACATCTAGGATGTTTCCAGTTCCTGAATACTGTAAATAGGCAGCAGTGAACATGGATTAGCAAGAGTCTTTGTAGTATCTTACTCCAGTCAAAATGGCTAAGATTAGAAACATGGCAACAACAACAACAAAAAGTTAAAAAGAAATAGTCGTGCGGTGGTGGCACATGCCTTTAATCCCAGCACTTGGGAGGCAGAGACAGGTGGATTTCCAAGTTCGAAGAGTGAGTTCCAGGACAACTACACAGAGAAACTGTCTCGAAAAACCAAACCAACCAAACAAACAAACAAAAAAAACCATGGCAACAAATGTCTTGTAGATTTGAGGAAAGGTAATACTTATTCATTGATAGTGAAAATGAAAACTAGTACAGCCACCATGAAATCAGTGTAAAGGTTCTTCAAAAAGCTATAAATAGACCTATCAGATGATTCTATTACACTCTTGGGAAGTTATCATTTTCTTTGTTTTTCAGCACCATAGGGAACTTTAGATAGTCCTTGTTAATTACTTTGATTTTGTCAAGCCAATTAACATTTAAATAGACTTTGAATGTCCTGGTCCCCATAATTG
>NW_021620798.1:1922376-1995586 GCF_004785775.1 Grammomys surdaster
TTTTTCTCAAATCGTAATTAATTCACACAGGGGTTATAAACACAGAAAGGCAGGATGTGGGGAAGGGATGACACCGGAGTGTGGGTGTTCAGGGGGAATACAGATATCTTCAGAACCTGGTATCAGCTGGGTGAAGGTTCAGGGGACAAGTCACTATGACTCTGCCTATGACTCATTTGACCTTATCTAAGTTGGTATTGTCTGCCCAGGCTACCTATTTAGAAGGTCTATGACTACTCAGGCTGGTAAATTTCCACAAACGCTGCCTGTTGACATTAGCTTATAGCCATCTGTTTCAATGTTTTTCCACAGAGACCCAAGACTTGGTGTTAGTATGCAGGTATGACAGGCCTATTGCTGATTTTAGGCCTATGGCTGATTTTAGGCCTACAGTGTGTAAGCAGGGCTGCCCCTGACATCTCCTCCCTTCTCTAAGTATAGAAGGGCTATGGCAATTCTAAACTTTCGAAGGCGGGGATAGAGGCTTGACCTCCAGTAATTGAAGGGGACCTTGTAATGGCTCCAGTCCCCCTGTCGTTGTCCAGTTAGGCATGAGGGCCATACCCATCCCAATGTCTTTTTCCTGGAGAGGGGATACTTTTGACCTCAACCCCTATGCAGTCAGGCTTGTCCCTCAGGGAATCCAGAGAGATATTTTTTATCTTTTATTTATATTCCCTTACAGCGCTTAGCCTCGCAGCCTAAGCAAGGATTCAGATCGCCCGTCAGAGGGGGTTCTGGGTGGCCCCTCTCTGCTGCATCCACAGCTTTTAACAACTTATTTGTTTAAAACTTTTTGTCTTCAAGTTCAATATTTTGATTATTTTACAAGTTAGCTGATGATATTGTTAAGGAATTTTTTTTTCAGGCAGACATATAAAGTCACTTGAATGTGCATATATGTGGAAAAGACCTTTTCCTTTACATGTAAAGAACAACCTGGGTAATGTCTATGAAACTATGTTATGATTCTACCCTCCTGTGCTCTGAGATTGCACATATAGCTCTATTGACTTCTCCATTCATCTTTTGTCTGGCTAGATTTCATCGAGTTGTTAATATAAATGTTCTCTATTATGAAGATCAGTTGTTGCTGAATATTGTTAGGGAGATATATGAATTGAGTTTTATATATACATGTATTTGTTTGTGTATATGTAAATATGTATGTATTTTTTCTTTTGTAATTGTCTTTTCCTTCTTATCTAGATGACTGAAGAATTCTTGAAAACAGTGTGTAATGGCTCCAGTCTCAAGATTTGTGTCTTGGTTTTTCTCCAGGCTATTTATTTATCATCTCTGTCTGATTCTTATGAGAGGATTGCAAGTGGAATGAATGTTCAAGCTTTTAATAAATGCACTTTCCCTTAGTACTACTCCTGTAAGTTATGGAGGGTCAAATTCCTTTCTAAATCATCCCTAGAATATCAGGATTCTTTTTTTTTTCACTACTGGCCATCATTTGTGGAACTGATTGACATGGAGTTATATTCATCCCTTAGTTTACTGTTGGCAAAATTGTCAGTCCTTAGCTGGGTTCAGGGGCTTGCACCTGTAATCCTAGTATTTGGAATGTTGATGGAGGTTTGTCATGAATTAGATGGCAGCCTGGACTATATAATGAGTTCCGTTTCATTCCGATAGCCTGACTTACAGAACTACATCCTGTCTTAAAAGAAAAGTTATTAATTTAGATTTTTTGTGTGTATTTTTAATTGCAGAAACTAACTTTTATTCTGCTGAGTTTTATGGAAGTTGAAAATTTTAATGGCTATTTGATTCTTTCTATGATTTGTTTTTTTAAATTTTCTATTTATAGCAAAGACATAAGATTTTTCCAGTGAACATTCTTCTCTTTGTGGTACTGTGGATCAAATGCAAGACCTTGGGCATGTCAGGCCAGCGCTGCAATAGCTGACCTCTTTCTCTAGCTTAACAGTGAACATCTTAATATCTTCTTGATTGTAAATATCCAGTAAATACAGAGGAAAGACATTATAAATCTTAAACAAGGAAATTTAATGAAAGGGATTTTTAATAAAATAAAATATTTTATTAACCATGTTCCCTTTTCATGTAAATGTTTGTGCATAAAATGCCAATAAATTGAAAGTATGACAAAGCAATCTTAATAAATGGAGTTACTATTTTTCTCAGTCATACAAACTTTATGTCAACAGGTTAAAATTTCACTATCTGTTACAAATAGATAAGAGAATGAAAATAGAAAATTTGATATTTAGTTCATTGTGATTATTTCTCTGTGAGACGTAAAAGTCACGTGAGCAGTGACTGATCACTGGAGGATTGTGACAGAGGTGATGTGCTTGGCCAGAAATCATAACTTGTCTGTTATTTGTGGAGTAGAGAGATGCTGACAAAATGTTCATTTTATTTAGTTCCAAAAATTATACCACAATACCTAAAATTAGTACTATGCTTTGTGAGCTTCTTTTATTTGACTATACTGGGGTATGCTGGAGTATATTGATGACTGAAGGTAAAACCTTATGGATTACCAAGGATGAGAATGATATCTAAAGTATTTCAGGAGTAGTAATTGTAGAATATGTATGCTATCTAATAACTGAAGCATCACTGAATAACAAACTACAACTGAATTTGAGTTGTAACTGAGAGTTAGGGTAACTTTGGCTGTTGTGAGAGGCAAGATAACATTAACTGTTGTGGGTCAAGAAGATCACCTAGAATGACAAAGCAGAGTGTCACAATGGAGAGGAACAATGCTGCTAGATGTTAAGAATATTCCGCTGTTGTGGTGAATATGGCACAAAACCAGGTCAAGTAAAATAGGTTTATAGATTTGAAGTAATACATTGTTGGGACATGTTTTTCTAGATCTACCACAAACATCTTTTTTTTTAACTTGTATTATCACATATCTGTACTGAAGCACCATCTGATCCATATATCAACTCCAGTGCATTGAAGCTATCTCTACACATCTCCCTAAACACCTTTTGTGTTAAACAAGTTTTCTGTCTACTTGATACAAGCTAAAGTCATTTTAGAAGGGGGAATCTTACTTGAGAAAAATATCCTTTCCAGATTGGCCTGTGGGCAAGCCTGTGGTATACTCTCTGGATTGATTCCTATGGGAGGGCCCAGCTTGCTGTGAGCAATGTCACCTTTGGGAAGTTGATGCTAGGTGCTATAATAAAGCAGACTGTGTAAGCCAGGAAGTCATACTTCTCTATGGTCTCTGCATCAGCTCCTGCCTCCAGGTTCCTGCCCTTGGTTGAGTCTCTGCCCAGATTCCCTCAGTGCTAGACAGTAATATGGAACTGTAAGCTAAAGTAAACCCTTTCCTCCCCAAGTTGCTATTGTTCATGATGTTTTATCATGACAATAGAAACCCTGATTAAGACACTTAAACATTCATAGATAACAGTGATAAGAATTTCCTATTGGATATTTTTCATTCCTATACAGTGTTTATCTATAGCCAAATTTCACAAAATTTAAATAAATATATACTTTCATGTAAACGAAAACATCCATTATCTTAAGAAAGTTACTTCATGCCTTTTTCCTTCATTAATAACCCCATTTCACCTTTCAAGGCATCATGTTCTGGTATCTATCTATCTATCTATCTACTACCTACATATCTGTCTATCATCTATATTTATATATATACATATATATATATATATATATATATATATATATATATATATATATATTAGTTTTGTCTTTAATGGATCTCTCCAGAGATGGAATAATGACAAGTAAAATTGGTATCACTATTACATCAGTTTATCTTCAGGGAGGTGGCCATTGTGAGCTACAGGGTTTGGGTTTGTAGCTGGATGACATTGAGGATTCCCTTTCTCCTCTTGTAACCTGCTGAGTACCAAGTATCTCTATGAATGGTCATTAGTAAGAATGTAGCTTCTAGTTGGGCCTCAGTTTGATTTTTCCAGTTTGGATGATATAAGTAAGTATTTTGTTTGTTGATTTGTTTTTAGTAATATGGCTTTACTGTCAGGTTTTAGAGAGTTATCAACAACATTGGCATTTGCTTTTGAGGTGGGGACTGTTGATTCTCTTTTACCAACAACTGAATGAAATGTAGCCCATCTTTATACTGGAGGTTTTACTTGATAGCATAAGTTTGGAGTATTGTCACCCTGGTTATCTTGTGAATCCTTCAAATTATTTTCATATTTGTCATTATAGTCTGATGTCTATTGCTACAAAAAAAAACACCATGACTAAAAGTAACTTGGGGCAGAATATTTCAGCTTGTAGTTCATAGTCTGTGAATCTACAGAAGTCAGGATAAGAACTCAAGGCAGAAACCTGGAGGCAGGTGCTGATGCAGAGGCAATGGAGGAGTGCTGCTTATTTGCTTTCTCCCCATGTGTTGCTCATACTGCTTTCTCATAAGTGCCCAAGGCATGGCACCACCTACAACCTGGTAAGTTCCCCTCACATCAATCAATAATCATGAAAATGTACCACAGGCCAATCTAGTTGGCAAAATTTTCTCAATCAAGTTTCCTTCTTCTTGAAGAAGGAGTCTAGCCTGTGTCATGTTGCCAGAAATCTATCCAGCACATGTATACTTAATTTTCAAACCTTCAGCAGTAGTAGGTTTCCATGTAACTATTAAAAGCCTTTAGATTTTATTGTTCTTTACCCTATTCCCTTCTTTACTCTTCCCTCTCATTGCCTTCCCCTACTTAATCTTATTCTTGGTTTTTTTTTTCTTAATCCTTTGATAATACTGAATTCTATTTTCTTGTCCTTGGAAGATCCCATTCTCTGCCCTGGACTCATGCTCTCTATCTAACCTCTGTGGTTATTGAGATTGAAACACACACATATCTAAAGCCTAAGAACGAATATCCACATATAAGAGAAAACAAACAACATTTATCTTTCCAGGTCTAGGTTACTGCACTCAGGAAAACTACTTTTAGCTCCATCCATTTACATGAAATTTTCATAATGTCACTTTTTAACAGCAGAATACTATTCCATTATGTAAATGTACCATGTTTTCATTCTCTGTTCATCAGTTGATGGGTATCTGGACTGTTCCCAATTTCTGGCTGTTATGAATGGAGAAACAATGAACATGGAAGAGCAGGTATCTCTGTAGGGTCCTTTGGGTTTTTAAAGGAAACTTCAAAATGATTTCTATAGTGGCTATGCCAGTTTGCAGTTCCACCAGTGGTGAATGAATATGTCCCTTTCCCTCTATTCTTGATAGCATCTATTCTCATTTGTTTTATTAATCTTGGACAATCTGACTCAGGTAAGATAAAATCTCAGAGTAGCTTCAGTTTGTAATCCTATTATGGCTAAAGATGTTGAACATTTTAAAACCAATTTTCAACATTTTTGGTTTGTTTAATATTTTGAGAATTTAAAAAAATTATTTAATCTTTCTTTTTCTTTTATTTTCTTTTTACACTCCAGATTTTATCCCCATCCTGATCCACCCTCTGACTGCCCCACATTCCATACCTCCTTTCCCTCTACCCCCAGTCTCCATGAGGGTGTCGCCACCCTCCCCACTACCTCTCCACCAGACCTCCCCACTTCCTGGGGCATCCAGTCTCTTGAGGGTTAGGTGCATCTTCTCTAACTGAACCCAGACCCAGCAGTCCTCTGCTGTATATGTTTGGGGGCCTCATATCAGCTGGTGTATGCTGCCTGGTTGGTGGTCCAGCGTCTGAGAGATCTCAGGGGTCCAGGTTAATTGAGACTGCTGGTCCTCCTAAAGGGTTGCCCACCTCCTCAGCTTCTTCCAGCTTTTCCCTAATTCAACCACAAGGGCCAGCAACTTCTCTCCATTGGTTGGCTGCATTTAACTGTTCTCTCCATTAGCTGCATTTAACTGTTTCAGCTGCTTGTTGGGTTTTTCAGAAGGGAGTCATGATAGGCTCCTTTTTGTGAGCACTCCATAGCCTCAGTAATAGTGTCAGGAATTCTTCCTTCACTTGTATAACCAATTTTAGTTGGGTTATTTGTTTTCTTGATGCTTAGTGGGTTTGTTGTTGTTGTTGTTTTATATTCTAGATGATAATCCTCTGTCAGATTTATAATTGATGAGGATTTTTCCTCATTATGTTGGCTGCCTCTTTGCTCTTTACTATACAGAAGATTTTTAAGCTTCATTAGTTCCATTTATTAATTGTTGATCTTAATGCCTGTTTGGTTCAAGTCTTGCTCAAAAAGTCCTTTCCTGTGTCAATGAGTTCAAGCCTATTTCCCATTTTCTCTTCATAAGATTCAGAGATTTGGTTTTATGGCAAAATCCTTGTTTCATTTGGATTTATGGTTGTTTTTTTTGGGGGGGAGGGTTCAAGGTGAGAGATATAGTTCTATATGCAGCTATCCAATTTGACAAGTAACATTTTGAAGATTGTTTCTTTTCTCCAGTGAAAGTTTTTAGTTGCTTTGTTAAGTCTCACTGACATGACTATCCAATTATGAATTGAACAAAGATGACACAAATGGACATGCCAACATGAATGGGGGAAAGTTCACTAGGTTTCAACCCTGAAAACATACATACAAATAGCATTAGGTGAACTAGTCAGATTATATGTAGGTATAAATGTGTATGCAGTAACAATTAGTGAACAAATAGGCCATAAATTTGAAGGAGAGAAAGAAGGGGTACATGGGAGGTTATGGAGGGAGGAAAGGGAAAGAAGAAATATTATGATATTATAATCTCAAAAAAATCAGTTGTCCTTAAGTATGGGGAGCTATACTTGAGTCTTCAGTTCTAGTACATCAATTAACATGTCTGTTTTTATAGTATAACTTGAAATCTGGAACATCTGTATCTCCTGAAGGTTTTTTGTACGTTTTTGTTTTTTTCTTTTATTGTTCAAGATTGGTTTAGGTATCCTGCTTTTGTTTTGTTTTGTTTTGGTCTTTTTGTTGTTTTATTGTATTTCCATAAAAAGTTGAAGGTTATTTTTTAAACTATAGGAAGAATTACATTGTAACTTGATGGTGATTGCAGCAAATCTGTAGATTGCTTTTGTTGTGATGGGCATTTTCACTATATTACTCCTATCAATCCATAGGCATGGGAGATCTTTCCAGTTTCTGATATCTTGTTCAATTGTGTTCATCAGTGTCATAGTCTTTTATTATACTCATCATTTACTTGTTTGTTATCCCAAGATGTTTTTGAGGCTATTTTGAAAGTTATTCTTTCCCTGATTTCTTTCTTAGTATGCTTGTCATTTGTACACAAGAAGGCTACTGAATCTTAAATATTAACTTTGTATTCTGCTAGTTTCCTGAAAGTGTTATCAACTGTAGTTATATTGTGGAGCCTTTAGGGTATTTCAAGTATAAAATTGTGCCATATGCAAATAAGGATACGGCTTTTCCTCTTTATATCTCCTTAATCTCCTTCAGTTGTTTTGCTGTTTTAGCTAAGACTTCAGGTATTCTATTGGATAGACATGGAGAAAATGGACAACTTTATCTTGTTCTGATTTTGTAAATCAGAAGAATGATGTTTGATTTTCAGTCTTAGTGCCAGTCTGAATTTTACAGCTCAGATTCTGACTAGTTCTAGATCTGAATTTCTGGTTAGTGCTGTATGTTCAGATCTATGCAGTTCCAGATTTCCTCAATGCACTTTGCTGAGTGATAGGCTAGTTGAGAGGCTATGGATTTTTGAGTCTTGAGTTCTCTTAAGCAAGACCTTGGGTCTAGCACTACAAAGTGTGACAAAGATAGAACTAGGGGTACCATGATTCTGGCCAATAATGGCATCAGATCTGAAGAGGATAGAGGTAGGATAGTAGCAAGGGCTTAGGGGAGGGGACACATCCTAACTGAATTATTGGATTCTCTACAATGGAGGAGGGGAGACTGGACAGAGATAGCCTCTCTGGGCCTCAGCCAAGTGTGGAGTGCTGTGTATACCCTGGTAGAGAGTGAGTATGAGGATTGACAGGAATTCACAAAGAAATAAAGATAGGTTGTGGGAAATTACTAAAGGGGGCAGAGAAAGAAACTTATTCTACTATTAATGAATCTTAGGCTACTCTGAGGCTCTGTTAACTGTGAATAAAGACACTGTGAATATTATGCATTCCTACATTGGGGTCTAGCAGATCATTCAGAAAGATATACTCATAAAGTGACACTCTGTAGCTTAAAAAGCCCTAGAGTTCTTATCCTAGTAGGTAGACAGTCCAATTTACTCATTTTCAACTAGGAATGTGCATCAAATTGGTAGTGAAAATTTTGCTAACTCATGTCAAGTTATATTTAAAATTCCAGGAAGTCTCAGTCTTTTGGAAGTTTGTGAATCTTTGGAATGGAAACCAATATTTATTTTTGCTTCTAAGACTGTCCTTTATTGGCCTTTTATGATCACTTATACATGACAAGCACACACTACAGATTTTCCATTAGTGACTATGTTCAAGCAATTGTTTTGTTGGATTTAGTCCATATATGGCTAATGAACAAATTGGCAAGAGCAACTCTTTTATCTTGCTTTTGGTGCCTCCTCAAAACACAAAGAATTGTCATGACTGCCAATATCCAACCTTTATTATTTATGGTGTGAGGATTTCTCTTTTAGATGTCTGAAATATGATTTGTTATTATATAAAATTTCATTTGTTATTGTTTTCTATCAGTAGCTCACTGTGCAACAGCACTTCAGAATGTCTCTGTTCCTGTCTACCCGTAAATTAATACTCATTTGTCAACTTTTCCTATTCCTTATTTCTTCCTTCTCTCCCCAGCCTCTATTAGCTACCAGTCCATACTCAACTTACACAAATAAATATTTTAAACTGTCCATAGGAGTGAGATCATGTGATACTTTATTTACTGACCATACTTTACACAGTTAAGTGATCTCCAGTCTCACCTACATTATTGCAAAGAGAAAGATTTCACTCCTTTTTATGGCTAGATAATTCACTATAGTATTCATACCCCATACTTTCTTTTTATATTTGCCAGTTAATTGATACTAAAGTTGTTTCTGTTTCTTAATTATTGTAAATAATAAGATAATAAACATGAGAATATATGTCTTCAATACACTGACTTCATTTCCTTTGGATATGTATCTAGAGTTGGGACCACTGAGTTGTATGGTAGTGATATTTTTAATTTTTTTGATGAATCTCCGTGCCTTTTCATAATAATCATGCTAATTTACATTGTGAATTCATTATTTTTCTTGTGACAAGTTATATAACAAAAACTATTCAAAGGAAAGCAGATTTATTTTGCTCATGGTTTTGGAGGTTTCACTCCACCATCACAGGGAGATAGGATTGAAGATCTCACATGCTGACATATAGCAAGAAGGACAGAAGGAATACTCTACTGGGCCCTGGTATAATACAGTCCACATTCATTCTGAGGAATTACCTTCAAATTAATAATGTCATGAAATATTGTTTCATCGACACAAGTAGAGATGTTATTTCTAGACGTTCTAATTGCTTCTCAAAGCATTCACATAAAATCAAGATGAATTACAGAAATTTGCTACTAAGAATGAGTAAAGGTTTCCTCTTTTTAACATCTTTTCAACATGTGTTATCTTTTGTCTTTTTGGTAATATCTGTTCTTACTGTGGTGCAGCATTGATTTCTCTGCTGAGAAGTTTGTAGATCATTTTTCATAGTTGTTTTTAATGACTTCTCTTGAGAAATGACTTGGTCTTTTGCAACCTTGTGACCTATGGTGACAAGGTTTCCTTGTGTGTCCCTGGCTGGCCTTGAAATCATTATATAGTCCAAGGGTGACCTTGGACTCACAGAAATCTTTTTGCCTCTCTTTCTCTAGTGCTAGGATCTATTGCACACTTTTATTAGTTGTGTTATTTATATTATAGCTGTTGATCTTTGCAATTTTTCATATCTGTTTTTAGTGTGCTTCATGCTATTGCTGTTTGCCTTGCTTTATCCACGTCTTTTAGTTGTATGGGATCCAATTTGTATACTTTTGATTTGGTTTTCTGTGTTGGAGGAGTGTAGTGATTTGAATAAAAATGGTCCTCATAGGCCTATTAGTAGGTGTGGCCTTATTGGAGTAGGTGTGGTCTTGTTGAAGGAAGTGTGTCACTGGGGGTGGCTTTTGAGGTTTCAGAAGCTCAATCCAGGTATAGTAGCTCACTGTCTCTTCCCACTGGCAGCAGATCAAGATGTAGAACTCTCATCTACCTCTCTATCATATCTGCCTGCATACCACCATGATTTTCCACCATAATGATAGTCAACTAAACACTATTTGATCCTTTTCATCCTTATAATAATTATGTTTATAACATTAGACAGATATTCTGAAGTTTAAAGTAGTCATGTTAACTTTTGATTTTGGAAAGTATTTGATAGTGTCAATTTTAAAATTTTAATTAAAATGGTACATACTAAATTATATTTGTCAAGTAGTTTAAATAAAATTGGGAAAGTTTTGCCTATTTTTTCTGTAAATTGTTGGGAACTAATTAATGACATCTCAATAGATTTTTAAAAATGTAGAAGTTAAAGGGTTTAAAGAAGAGGTAAGATAAATTAGAGAATAGGAGGGGAGGTATGGTAAGTGTTTTTGGTTATTTTTAACTAATATGACACTTTACATTTTTATCAAGTGAATATGATCTGTGCTCTTAAATAAACTTATAAAGTCAATTTGATCATTTATATTTTAAAATTCTTTTTCATCTTGCTTTGACTAGCATTAAACATGGTCTTATACAGTCATAATAATTGCCCTACATAAAAATATGGCTAGTGTCAACTTTCTTTTTTTTTTTTTTTGTTTTTGTTTTTGTTTTTCGAGACAGGGTTTCTCTGTGTAGCCCTGGCTGTCCTGGAACTCACTCTGTAGACCAGGCTGGCCTCGAACTCAGAAATCCGCCCGTCTCTACCTCCCAAGTGCTGGGATTAAAGGCATGCGCCACCACCGCCCTAGTGTCAACTTTCAAGTGTACTGAAGATAGTGTTGATTAGTGAATATGAAATACCAAATCACGTTTAATCAAGTTAGTGATTTTCAATTTAAGACATGCTTTCTCAAAAAAACAAAAAAACCCAGTATTCTAAAGAAGGTCTTATTTCTGAATCATATTATTTCTATCCACAGGACATTTTACCTGTAATGCTTATAATTACTTCCTAAGTTTCTTGCATTCATTTTTGCCTCCTTCCAAATAGATGTTAGCAGATTATGATGAGTCCACCCTTTGACTTACAGAAATAGAAACACTGGTTGTTCACTAAGATTAACTGGGTGTGAGACTCTTTTCATTTTGATCCTGAAACTATAGGTCTGGTTATATGGAGGCCTCAAGTTTCCTGGCACTAGCCAGTTTCAGGTCCTTACCGTTCAAAACCACTCTACATTAAAAAACAAAACAAAGCAAAACAAAACAACAAAATCACAAAACAAAACCAAAATAAAAAATGTGTCTTTGCCTTTGTGTAGATGGAGAACACTGTCTTCTAAATAGAACAGTTTTGAGGCATGCTGATCAATTTGATCAAAGGGTCTCAAAAGACCTTAAAGACATGTTTGCAATCAAGTTCCTTCTATCTTTCTTTTATTTCTCTCCTTTCCTATACAGAGCTTTTTGAAAGCTTTCCTTATCCTAACCTAATTTATTTCACCTAAAGAAGTATAGTTGCCTTCAGTCTTCCTGAATTTAGTTAACTACAGAAGTCTATGCCCACACATACCACAGGATGAAACACTGGAGACTGATAACTCACAGAGACTGACGTTCATCATATTCCTTTGTCCTTCATATTATTTCCATAGAGAATCATTTACACTCACTTGTCTGTTCTGCAGAGCCCATTGAGTTGCTCTAAATTATTTACTGTTTTCCTGAAATTTCCTATTCTCCTCATACTGTGCAGTGAAAGAGGAACATAAGCTTGTGAATTATGCTGGGAGAGTGGACACTTTGATTTATAGCCTCTGCTAAGATTTTTCTTCTCTTGCATATTTACATATTTCTGTACCCTTTCACCTACTTAATCTTTTCATTTTTAGTTTTGAATTTTAACAAGTACAGGGGAGTATCTATTCCTAAACACTACTCTCTATATCAAGGATGGCTTTAACTGTTCTCTTTCCAGTCCCTCTGTCTGGCCTGATTGAAGTAGTTCCTTAAATTTTTGCTTTTTCTTTCATTGGTTTCTTAGTCTAAATAGCCTTGTGATTTGAATTTGGCTCCCTACAAAGATTCGCCTTTAAGAAAATGTTTCTAGATGTTCAAACTTGCAACTCAAACCTATGCCCACAGCATATTCACCCTTACTGGCCTCATGTTACTAGATCCCATGCATAGCTAGATGATAGTTATCTGGTCTAGCTTTTTGACCGTATCTTCTCAAATATCAGGTCACACTCCTTTTTCTTTATTTTCCTAGTTTTCCATCTATAGAAGGTAATCTGTTTTTATAAAGTCATGTTAAACTTTTAAAAGTATCTTTTATAAATTTTTGAGATTATAACACAATTACAGTATTTATCATTTTCCTCCTTCAGACCCTCCCATATACCCTTCCCTACTTTTTTTCAAATTTGTGGCCTCTTTCTTCACTAATTATAATTTCATGGATATACATATATTCCAAAATATAGTCTGTTTAGTCCGCATGATTCTATTTGTATGTTCTCAGGGCTGACTGATGTTTTCTTCCTCAAGGAAGACCTCCTTTCCACTCCCACTGTCAACTTTTCTCTGTTGCCTATACTTCTTTTTGTAGTGTTGAGGCCTTTTAAAACTTTTTCCCATCTTTTTAACACTCATAATTTTGTTCTTTATACTAATAAATCCCATTTAGAATAAGAGTAAAAGGCCAAAGCACCCATTAAACAGTAGGCCTGTATAAAACACCCTTTGTCTCAAGATTATTTGAAAAGATGCTTTTTTGTGTACTTTCTTCCCCAAGTTTTTCATTCCTTCTGATAATTAACATCCAATTTTATGAGATTGCTTGAATGTTTTGAATTTTCAAAATAAAGCTTTTAGTTCAAAAAGGTCATAATTTTATTTGACTCATATACATCTTAGGCTATAAGACTTCAGTATGAAAATATGAATAAAATTCTGGGTATAGATCACATATATTTTATTAATAAAGAAGCCAGGCAATCTAAATATATGTAAACATA
The DNA here is from genome assembly GCF_004785775.1 of Grammomys surdaster. NCBI lineage: Eukaryota > Metazoa > Chordata > Mammalia > Rodentia > Muridae > Grammomys > Grammomys surdaster. The sequence goes on from NW_021620798.1 coordinate 1,935,541, forward strand.
CTTAGCAAATACATCATCATGACAGATATTTCTCAATAGCACAGCTTAATATTTAGTATAGATTTGCAATCAATGGGGACTTAAGTGTTGGAGGTTTTATACATATTGATATTTGAGTCTAAGAATGTTTTACAATGTTTGTTTTAATTTTGAAATTATATTTTACAATTGATTATCCAATTCATCACCAACTAGGTCTTTAAGGACCTTCATTTTATAAAAGACATTTATTGCACAACCAATTAGTACCTCAATATTTTCTTTGTGCTGTGCAAAATATATCTTTGGGGCTTGCTGTGATTGTTTTTGCAGATCAATATACAGAGTATTGCATGGAGTGCCATATACTTCCAATCAGCTCAGAAGAGCTTTTACTTGAGAGTGGTGGGTACAATGTGTACCTGCTAGCTGATTTGCTAGTTTGATTTCATTAGAATCTACAAACATCTATTGACTGCCTGAAATATTCCTCATTCTGTAAAAGCTCAAAGCAGACAAAACTGCGGCTATCTTAAAGATTTCACAATTAAGCAAGGAGAATAATTCATCACAATTATAAAATATCAGACATAATATGAAAGAACGTACCTTTCAAAGAAATGTAAACAAAGTGCTCTGGACCTTGAGGGGGCTTTTACTTTAAAAGAGGGAGAAATTTGAATCTAATAAGGTTTTATAAGTAGTATGCACTTAAGGCCAGAGTTAGTATAGGAGGATATTTGAAGCAGTGTGAATACAAGCCAAATAATTTAAGAAGAAGATAGAGTTTTGTTGTGTACTATTATGTATCATATTTTGTACTGGGACTTTAGTTTTATTTGCTTATTTAATCTTCATAACCAAATTATAACATGCACGGAACTGTTTCCATTTTGTGATAATAATGAAGCCCAGAGTGACTAATGATTATTAGAGCTGGCTTTTAAACTAAATTGTTCAGAAAACAAAGTCTGTTTTTTCCTCAGAGTCAAGAGAGAGCAGTAACAATTTAAAAGAAGCCTAGTTAAGGATACAAACTCCTTAAAATGTAGTAACATGAATGCCTAGTGGAGATCTTAGAGAATCAAATGTGATTTTATATTTAACAAATATTCTGGAGAAACAAGGTACCATGTCAAATATCTACAGGTAAACTCTCTGCCATCTGCTAGAGCATGTTGTACCGGGTTTTAATTGCTTAAATGAATTTGATCTAGCTTGCTTGAGTTGAATAGCTACCTCTAGAGTTGTACAGTGGACAGTCTGCACAATGATATCATACCGATTAGCTCTCACTCTTTTTGAGATATTTAAAAGTCACATTAGTAGGCGTAAGATTTCAGGAATTCTATAGAAATTTAATATATTTAATACTTGAAGTTGGAAAATTGTTAATCAGTCTTTCAGCACTGCCCAAGGACAAGTCCATATGGTATTGCTCTTGATTCCTGTCATAACTTAAAGGGATACTGACATGGTGTCCTACAAATGAAGGAGGAGGATGGCCTCAAATTCCTTGGTATAGGAACCCACTTAAGTGGCACTAACCTTGACTTTCAGATGGAGCAGTACATCTACAAATGTAGATTTGTACTGATCTATGCCTGATCTTTACTTCTACAGAGACCCAGAGGAGGTTGAGAAGGAGGAACAGGTTGTTGCTGAAAAGACTGTAACCAAGGGCGAATGGACTGCACCAGCTCCTGAGTTCACTGCTGCTTAGCCTGAGGTGACTGGCTGGTTTGAGGGCATGCAGAATTTGAGGGCATGTGCCGATCCATCAGTCCTTCCTCTCCATGGAAAACTGGAGTTCACAGCCAGTCACTAAGGACAGGTCAGCAGCTCCCACAGCAATGCCACCAAGTGGGTTGGAGCCACCACTGGGTGGCCCTGAGTTTCTCTGCAGGCACCTGAGCGAAGGGGGAAAATGTGGAAGGAAAATAAAGGTTCCTAAAAGCTGAAGAAAAAGAAAATGGTTAATTACAAGGAAAAATATTGTCATAGAATATATTAATATGGCTAATGGTATTGTCATTTTGTGGAGTCTGGCATGGAAAAAATAGGCATAGCCAGTCAAACTTGTTAAGTAAAAATGAAATAGAGTGACTTGTTCACATATTTCTTATTTATGAATTTTAACAAAAGTACTCATGTAACAGTCTTGGTGACATGGCTTTTATTTTTACATTGTGCATGCTTCATTTCCCTAATTTCTAGATTTTGTATATGCTGAACTGAGGTCGCAGATGTAACTATATTTATCCACTCTATCTTTGCATGGTGTGATGGAGTCCGGGCTAGCTGGAATCCTTAAGACTGCCACCTTCAGTTCAAGACACCTTGTCCATTTATCCTCATATACTGAACAAACATTATCATTTTTTAGGCATGCCATGGTACAAGAAACATACAGGACACTTTTGAAATTACCAAGGAGATACTTGTTAAAAATTCCAATCATGATTTATAATGTAGATTTGTTTCTTTTTCATATTCTATCACAGCAGCAGAAATATTAGTTGTTAGAGTTAGTGTAAAAGGAAAATGGAATTATTGCAAAATATAAAACACGCTTAAGTAAAGAACAGATTTTTGAGAATGATATTTTTGTCACTTTCTTATCAAGTTGTGAACATCATATTAATCTGATTAAAGTTTTGGGGATAAAAGCATTTACTCATTAAGATGCAAATATGTAGATGAGCACTGTGAATCTGTAACTGTGAAGGAGGCATTCTGGATGAGGTGGCATCATTCTTTAAATAGCCACACTTTATTTCAGTTGAAAAACTTTGCACAACAGAAAGAATGACAAAAATGCTATTGTTGAAGAAAAAAAAGCTCAGGGAAGTTATGAATGTCTAAGATTTCCTGGGGTTATTTTTGCAAGGGTTGATTCATATTCAGATTAGCTTCCTGCCAGATGGAAGAAACACACAGTAAATCAGATTCTGCAGGAGACAAATCAAAAAGAAGTACAAGCTGCTATTTAAAGGATTTTCTTTCTTTTTGTCTTATTAATAGCACATATTAACCATAGGGAATGCTATTGCAAGAAGATAAATCATCGAGGCAACCCTCCCATCCTTTAGGAAGAATAAATCCTTTTGAGCCCACCAGGCTGGGGGACACTATCTTCTGGGACTGAAAATCCAGGGAAGGATTTCTGTTCAATGATGCCCAAGCCTTGTGCATTCTAAGAAATAAAAGAGTAAATGTGTTTAAATGGGTTTTGCACCCACTGCGCTCTCTCCCTCCCTCCTCCCCTCTCTCTTTCCCTCCCTCCCACGCTCCCTCCCTCCCTCTATCTCTCTCTTTCTCTCTCTTTCCCTCTCTCTCTCTGTAAATATTGTTGGTACTGTAAATATATACAGTAGATGGAATAGATATGTCTTTGAAACACTTCTAAAAAAAAGTGTGGCATTTGGGAGCTGGTGAGTCTCATGCTCTGTCTCTAAGGGGCAACCTCTGAGCTTGCCCTGTGAGAACTGCCTTTGTACCTCCCACCATTCTCAATCTGAGCTGAGACTGGTGTTTCCTTTGCACAGGGAATCACTTTTCCCCTTCAATTGTTCTTTTCTGGCTTCTGTCTTCTCAGTTTGTTCCTGTTATACTATTTTTTGCCACGCTCTTCAGCTCCATCTTTGTTTGCTAGTATATTTGTTGTTTGTTTGTGATCTAAGCATTCCTTATGAAGTAGAGTAACCTTCCTAGGCAGAAAGCATCCAGACTTGCTTCATTCTCATATGCTGAGTTGATAGTGAATCTTGACTTTTTCTTTCTCAGACTTGCAGGAAACTCTGAGGAGAATGGAAACAATTTAGCAGTTATTGTTTGTTTACTGAGAACCTCATGAGTGCCAGTTATTTCAAGAGCCCTGTAAGAAATGTGTTGTTAGTATTGTATTTTATAGTTGGAGAATTAGTGTCAGCCAGTTGAGGAATCTGCCCAAAGATCAAAGAATTTGTAATTAACAGAATTTTGATTCAGGCAAAATGAGTTTGAATAATAATAAAACAAAACCCTGTTTTCTAAAACTTGTGCTATATTAGAGCTTTTCAAATTTTCACCTGGAAATCTCGTTAAAATGTAGATTATGATGCAATAAATGTGGGATGTGATTTGAAAATTTTTGACTTACATGTTACAAATAAAGAAGGTTTTCTGATACTACCCATCACAAGGAAGTGGGAGTATCACTCCAAATTTCACATAGAACCAATTTTATAAGCAAAGTAAGTTTTTAAGATAAATGAAGATATTATATAATGGTAAAGGGTATGATTTTATAAGAGGGTGGCTGGATCAGGAGGACTGAGTCATCCCGGATTTGTGACCATAATCAAGACCCTATTGACATCCTTTCTTTTTGTACCATGTAAGGACATAGCTGAAAGACAGAAGTCACTGAATAAGGATGCAAGGTACTTAGGAGACAACAGAATTGCCATTGTTTTAACACAAAAATCCTCAGCATCCCTTCATAGCTGGGAAAAATAAATTGCTGTTTCAAACTAACCCAATTTTTGGTAATTTGTTATAGCAGCCTGAACAGACTATCCTTAGTTTGTACATGGTTAGCAATACAACATCAAACTTTATGGACTAAAATCTGGTAGATATTCAAGGAGAACTACTTCCTTGATTGACAAATAGTCAATTTAAGTAGGAGACATTCTTCTGTTTGTGAAATGTGAATAATATTAATGACTCCTCAATAATATGAGCTGGAGGGTTTTCTGTGTTAACACTACCTCAAACACTGGCAAAGCTCAGACAATTAGCAATTGTTACTACTGCTCTTGTTATGGTTATAACTTTCTAGAACTATTACTATTTTTAGTGTTTGACATATAGATTGCTATGTTAAACTGTTACCTTTGAGTTTTTCTGAGTACCTAGCAAGAAGGGAAGGTGGAAGATGATTATAGAGATGTTAAAAAGGGGGATAAGAGTGAAGTTCTGTATTCTTCCATTGCTAACCTCAAGATGACCCCTGCTGCACTAAGGTGAAAGAGAAAATTGCTGAGAGAAAAGATCTGTAAAATTTGTTCCTCCTCACATAGTTCTCTTGTTTGAATTAATCTCTTATATTGCCCATGTGGCAGAACTCAGAGGGCAGTGAGAATGGAATTCTTCCCCAAGCTCTCATTCATGTTGACCTTTGTCTAGTACCAGTAGAAATACTGCAGAAAGATAAGGTGGGACAAACATTTATAAAGCACTTGGTGATAGGCATTTTCTCTCCCTCAGTGATGCATATATAAACCAGATTAGACTAGATTAAAAGTAAATAAAAGCAGGTTTATTAGGAGGCAGCTCTCGGGTGGGTTCACGCACCTCACAGGTGGAGGCCAGTGAAGTCACACATCCAGGCTAAAGCAAAGGATTTTACAGAGCTTAGGTGAGCAGTGATGATGTGCCAGCTAGGAGCTGGAATAGTGTTCACACATGGTCAAAGAATGAGACCCTGGGTAGGCACTCTTAGGTGGTTCTCAGAAATGGATAGACAAGGAGGGATGTTAGCCTGGAGTGTTCTCCAAGAAGACAAGGGCATTTTCTCTGTGCAGGTGGGGTTGGGGAAGGAGAGCACATGAGGTTTCCCTTCCAAGCTTCTAGATGAGATGAGCAGGAGTTCCAGCTTAACACTTGGAAAGTAATTAAAGGTATACATTTGGTGTAATAAACATGAAGGAAACAATGTATATTTGTTTATAGTAATGTTTAATAAGCAGTCTTTATTTGTTTGGAAAGGAGATCAATTTGTATTACATGAAAAACTTCAGAAAAATTCAAGCCTCAGCCCTTTGCTGTTGTTCTTTAATCCTAATTAAGTATAGATAACAATTTTTCATCAGTTCTCTTCTCATCAGAGGAAGAAGAAAGAACCTATGCTTATTGAGCAACTACAATGGGGGAAGCTACCTGAGCAAAGCAGATTTTATGAATTCATCTTATCAGCCCATGTAACTTTCTATAAAATGAATTACTTATTAGGAAACTGTGGGAGTGTGAAAGAATAGCTCAGTTTCTAGTGGAGTACTGGCTAGAGACAGCTGGAGACCCTGCAAAGAACGACATACATTTTGCCACACTCCCAGACTCCAGGCTCCTGACACATGGTTAAAGACCTCCATTGATCAGCGCCTTTCAGTCATGTAGAACAATGCCCCTATAGTCCCTCCCAAGGAGAGGTTTGTGTTACCTAGCACAGGTAGAGGATGTGACTACAGGCCTCAGAGCCTTGAGAGATATCCATATTAATGAGATAACTAAGGGAGGGTGTAGCCAATTAAGCATTCCTTCCCAGACCCTCCTCCCTCCCTATTTAATTCAGGTCTGCCTTGAGGTGTGTGTGGGGGTACAACTCATCCACTTTCTGCCATGATTATAAACCTTTTAAAACCATAGACTCCCTCGTGTCTTTGGGGCCCTGCCTGGGGAACCGTGGAGAAGGCCTTTAACTACCGAGCCACTGCTTAATCTCCCACTAGAAGAATTCTCTACCTTCCTGCCATGGAGCCCTGCCAACTCAAGCAAGCTAGCTGAGCCAGCCAACTGAGTCCTGGTAACCAAGAGTCCCCCACAACTGGTGGAGGATGTGGACATTCATTTCTCCAATGTCCTGCCTCTCCACATTTGAAGCAGATTCCTTGTGTTTTTACTGCTGCTACAAATGCCTGAGCCACCGATTCAACCTGGTGTGATGGAGTTCCTATTTCTTGAGTTGCCACAATCCACCTATCATGATGATATTCCTGGAGACCCTGGCAAGCTAGTCTAGACTCAGAAGTCATGCCTTCCCAAACAATGGTTTTAAGAAGAAGGTCCCTTGTTGTGAGGTTGGAGATTTTTCTTTTTCAGCTCATTTTAGTTCTGAAAATAAAATCAGATAGGGATTCTCTGGGCTTCTGATGGAGAGAGAACAGAGAGTAGGTGGGGTCTTGTGACCCCGAGGGTGGAGTGAGCCTATCCCAAGCTTTGGGTTGCACAGAAGCAGACCTGCTCATAGTACCCTGCTGGCTGAGTTGCCTGCTGTGCTCCAGTAGAGAAATCTTCCTGGCCAAAGAGTTCATTAAAACCCCATGAGGTGTTGTCACCTCTATCTCAGTTTTGCCTGAGTTGTTGACAGCATTCATCATGAAAGAAGGCTTCCCACTCTAGAAACATTAGGCCAGGAAGAGCAGAATGGCAAATATCTCTCCAATCTTAGGGCATGTTTAAGTTGGCAATATGGCTCTGTAGGAGAGATTTTGTCCATGGTGCGTGAATGCCATCTTCCTTCCCTACTTGCCTGAGTTCTTTTAGATCTGAGGTTTGGAGAGGGTACCAGTTAAGTGGTTTAGCTCGGGTGAATGGATTTATCTCAATTTGGTTGGATGGAAGTTGGTGGAGTAAGGGGAGAGGCAAGTGAAAACTTTTGGTATCTTAATGGAGCCTTGCCTTCGGGTGGGGGAGGGAGGGGCAGGAGGAGCAAGTGGTTTGTTTGGCATTTTCTCCAAGGCATAAGGGAGGAGGGGTGGGTCGATGGATCTTATTTCTCTTATTAGTTGGGTGAGGGCTGTGAGGACTGAAATAGGGTGATTTTGGGGACCTTGATCTTTGGGTTCATTTGACTGAGGGGGGTCAGGAGTTGTGTTGTTGTCAGTCTGTCCTATTTTATATAGCTCTATACATTGCTGAATTGCAGCTAAGATTGGCAAAAATTCATGAGAGATTTTTTTCCCCTTCTTGGGTATCTCTGTTTTTAATGAGGGCAGCAGCTACTCTGTTCCATGAGTCTGGACTGTCAATAATGTCATTAGCCATGCATGGCGCTATCTGAAGGACTTCCTCCCAAAACAAGGAGGCTTGTTTTTTGGTTATTTTTATTCCATGGGATTTTAGTAGGGCACATATTTCCCTGGTCTGGGGTGATTTTTTATGTGATGTTGAGTTGCTCATGACAGAAAAGGGGAGAAACGCTTTGTCCAATGGGAATGTTCCCTTGGCCTATTGGCTTTGGGGGATTCCAGAGGTCCAAACTGCTAAGCCTTCCATCAGATTTAAGAACTGACAGGCTTTTAAGTGGCTGCTGCATTACCAGGTTTTTCTTTTTGTTTTAAAGAGAGTCTAGATAGAGAGTCTTTGCCAAAGTCCATTGCAGGCTCTTGGGATTTAAACAGAGGCCAGAGGGACCTTCAGCCAGCACCAGAGAGTAGCTCTGGTCAGAAGGCTTCAGTTGTTCCTTCAGCGTATCTAAATCCATGTGATAGCTCTGACTGAAAGCACAGCAGGAAAGGACAGGTTGGTTGTCTCCAGAGTTGGGGGCTCTCCTTCCCAGTATATCAGTTCCTGCAGCTATGTTGCTGTTCAATCTGTGCTGGTAGAACAAGATGTACAAATGCTCAAAAAGCTCCAGGGGAACCTCCAGGGATGCTATACTCCCAACACCCCTACCCCTTGATACTCTAACCCCTTGAGAACTTGGATTCTTCCCCTCCTAGGCCCCATAATAGCCACTGGAGCCTTGCTTCTCTTGACACCCTGCCTCATTCAGCTTCTAAAGCAACAGATGTGTAACATTGCAAAGATAACTACCAATCAGGTCTTGGTTCAGTATCAAACTGTTCCCAACACAGGATACACTTATTCTGATGACACCTCTCCTTTATAAAAAGAAAAAGGGGGAGTTGTGGGGCGGTGGGCTGTGAGAGGCAGCTGGGTGCCTGGTCGAGCTCAGGCATCGAACCCTGGACCCTAATGGGATGGTAGGTGTTCAGCTTTGCTCCTGGGCCCCTGATTCCTTTCACTTAGCTTCAGCCCTCCACAGGCCCTCCACAGAGAGGTCTATGAACATCAGTCATGAGGAACAGAGCTTCAGGCTCTCTGACATGTAGATGAGCTATCTCCAAGCTCTCAGACCAAGCCAATAGGTGTTATCTGCTGCCAGACCCTAACCCACCCCAAAACTGTATAAAAGAGCCCTATTCCAGAGAAGTAAAGGTGTGCAAGAATCATCCCATTGTCCGAGAGTTTCTGTCACAATAGCTGTAACACTTGGGAAGAGATCTGCTCTCCTGAAGCACCTTCAGGACCCTCCCCTCCTTGCTAGTTAGCCAGCTTCTCACCGGCCCAGCCCAGACTGGCTCAGTGCAGAGACAGGTGAAGCACCTGGGAGCAACTGGGTGGCAACAGCAGAGATGTGGTCTGAGGCAGCAGTGAAGGCAGCAGTGGCTATTCCCCCTCCTTGCTAGCACTTTATCCTCTTGGCCTGGACCCTCACACCTGGCCAGGCTAGAGATCTCTGTGGGAAGACCTCTGGAACAGGTACCCACAGGAAACAAAGCATTAACAGATTTGGGAGAACTGAAAAAACACCATGCATCCTATCTGACCACCATGGATTAAAGCTGAATGCTATCAGCAATGAAAGGGACAGACAGTATACAGACTCATTGATGATAAATAACTCTGTAATGAATGAAAATTAGGTCAAGACAGGAATCAAGAAGAAAACTATTACCTTTGAAGAACTGAATAAAAATGAAAACACAACATATCCAAAACTATGGAGACAATGAAGGCAATTCTAAAAATCAAGTTCATAGCACAAAAAACCTCACTAATAAAAACTTGGTAATACCTCATATTAACAGCATAACTGTACACTTGAAAGCTTTAGAAAAACAAGAAGAAAACACTCAATATATAGAAGAGAACGAATCAAACTAAGGTGATTCAAATTTTAAGCCAACTCCAGAAATATTCATAGCAAGCAAATTTCAATCTGAGCTTTATATTCTATCTTGTTTGATTCCCCAAACTCGTGGATTCTCATATATGTGTATGCCTAAGAAAAGAATTTGAGGCATTTTTAGAAAAAATGATTTATGATACAAATTGTACTTCTGCAAATACTACTAGCTTTAGAATACAAATATTGGTTTCGGGTGCAGGAAATCTTCCTTTCCTACTGATTTCAAAGTTTTTTTCCATGCAGAATTAAACAAATGTGATTGGCTGGTTCCTGTGAGACATAGCCTTGGGAGCAAGAAAACATAGATTTGAAATGAGAATATTCTGATTCCTAGTCTTGGTTTTCTATTTGTTGTTGTTGTTGATAACTTAAGGTAGTTTTATCGGCTTTGTGAGCCTCAAGGCCCTCCACAGGATCCACTTTCTAGCTTCTTTGTTTGTTTGTTTGTTTTTATCAGTTGGAATACTTAAGAAATCTATCTTTTTAGGTCTTGACAATTTCTCTCTTTGAATTAAGCATTGCCACAGTATTTTTACGAAATCTCCTTCTTTCCCTCCTTTTTTTAATCTAAGCAATTCCTTTGCCATTAAATATTTTATATTTTGAAAATTCTGTCTTATTTTAGGACTTCTTGTAACACCCAGCTATCTCCAAATAGGTGTCATATGTAACTGGAACCAAGCCCATTCTACACTGCAGGCAATCCTCCTATATAGGACAACCCTGATATTTTACAAAGTTTATATAAAGTTACTGCTGTTCTCACTCTTTCCTCTAAGCCCAATCCCTTGCTCATCCTTGTTTCCTCCTTTCCTACTCTCTGAATCCAATCAGACACCATGCTAAATCATGTCATTTAATATTATTGCTACAGTAGAAATCTTTGCCATTTTTGTTTGCTTGCTTCTATTATTATGATCAGTTGTTTTGGACAAGTAATCTTTCAATAGTTTTTTTTTTTGCAGTGTTAGTAATTAAACCTAGTGTCTCACATATGCTAATCATGTGTTCTACCATTAAAAAGATATTTATTTTGAGACAGGATCTTGATTGGCTGGACTTGAACTCATTTTAGAGTTGAGTAGGCCTTGAACTTGTGCTCTTATTTCATCTTCTCTATTATCTGAGATTATAGTTCTGCATCACTAGATGCATATAACATTTTCTTCTATTTATATATGGTGTGTGTACAAAAAATGTAAGAATTCATTCTAGTAAGAACTTGAGACCAAGTCCATGAGAGGGAGCCCACCCCTGACTCTGCCTAAGAGGCTGGGTAGCCCAGACATGCTATAGAAACAGCATGTATGACCAAAACCAGAAACAAACAAAAAAATCCCTCAGTGAAATGATTCTGAATGGCATTCTGCTATACTCATAGACTGGTGCTAGGCAAATTGTTATCAGAGGGCTTCACCTAGTAACTGATGGTAATAAATGCAGAGACCCATAGCTCCACATTAGGTAGAGCTAGAGGAATCTTGTGGACGAGACGGAAGAAGAATTATATGAATCATATGAGTCAAGAACACTCACAAAATCAACTAACCTTGACTCACAGGGGATCATAGAGACTGAACTTCCAACAAGGAGTCTGCATGGGACTGACCTAGGTCCTGTACATATATGTTATGGTTGTGTATCTTGATCTTCATGTGGACTCCTAATGACAGGAGCAGGAGAGACATCTGATTCTGTTGCCTGCTTTTGGGACTTTCTTGTTATTGGGTTCCCTTGTACACTCCAGCCTTAATAGGAAAGGAGGTACCAAGTATTGCTACAACTTAATATGCCATAGCTGGTGGATATCCATGGGAGGCCTGCCCTTCTCTGAAGAGAAACAGAGAAGATGAGAAGACAGGGATCAGGGTTGGGGAAAGAGATTAGGAGGTGGTAGGGAGGGAATGGGTGGAGAGGAGGGAGAACAAACTTCAGTCAGCATGTAAAAAGAAAGGAAGGAAGGAAGAAAGGAAGGAAGGAAGGAAGGAAGGAAGGAAGGAAGGAGGAAGGAAGGAAGAAACTTATGGTTCTTTTCCATTGTGTTTTCATAATCAAAATCATCTTATAACCCAAGATACTATAGCAATATTTGTATTTTGTTTCAGCCTATTAGTTAAATTCACTGTCTTCGTAGGAACAATAAGTATATTTTTATATAGTATTTGCTTGTATGTTTGCTGGGGGCCAGCCCTAGTGGGGGTCTTTGTTCCTGTTGGTTCTTCTTGAGTCAGTGGAGGGGGAAGAGTGTCAGTGGAGGGTAAGACTTTGTCTTATGAGGTACAGGGATAAGACTTTGTCTTATGAGATATTTAGGGTTGTTGTTGACCCCATGCTCAGTACAATAGTTGGATTTGAGCATCCGACTCTGTATTTGTCAGGCTCTGGCAGAGCATCACAGGAGACAGCTATATGTAGTTCTTGGGATCCACAATAATGTCTGGGTTTGGGAACTGTACATGAGATTGATCCCCAGTGGGGTAGTTTCTGAATGGCCTTTCCTTCAGACTCTGTTCCATATTTTGTCTCTCTATTTTCTCCCATCAGTATTTTGTTCCCCCTTCTGAGAAGGATCAACACAATCACTTTTTGATCTTCCTTCTTCTTGAGCTTCATGTGGTCTGTGAATTGTATCTTCGATAGTCTGAGCTTTTGGGCGAATATCCACTTATCAGTGAGTGTATACCATGTGTGTTCTTTTGTGAATGGGGTTACCTCACTCATGACGGTATTTTCTAGTTCCATCCATTTACATGCCAAATTCCTGATGTCCTTGTTTTTAATAGCTGAATCTTATTCCATTGATGTAAATTAATCACATTTTCTTTATCCATTCTTCGGTTGAGGGATATCTTGGTTCTTTCTAGGTTACGGCTACTATAAATAAGGCTGCTATGAACATAATGGAGCATGTGTCCTTGTTATATGTTGGAATACCTTTTAGGTATATGCCCAGAAGTGGTATACCTGGGTCCTCAAGTAATCCCCTTCAAAATACCAACTCAATTCTTCATAGAGTTAGAAAGAGTAATTTGCAAATTCATTTGGAATAGCAAAAAACCCAGGACAGCAAAAACTATTGTCAACAATAAAAGAACATCCAGAGGAATCACCATTCCTGACCTTAAGCTGTATTACAGAGCAATAGTGGTAAAAACTGCATGGTATTTGTACAGAGACAGGCAGGAAGATCAATGGAATAGAATTGAAGACCCAGAAATGAACCCACACACCTACAGTCCCTTGATCTTTGATAAAGGAGTTAAAAACCATCCAGTGGAAAAAAGACAGCATTTTCAACAAATGGTGCTGGTAGAAGAATGCACATCGATCTATTCTTATTTCTTGTACAAGGCTCGAGACCAAGTAGATCAAAGACCTCCACATAAAACTAGATATACTGAAACTTATAGAAGAGATAATGGGGAAGAACATTTAACACAGGGGAAAAGTTCCTGAACAGAACATCAATGACTTATACTCTAAGATCAACAATAGACAAATAGGACCTCATAAAATTTCAAGGCTTCTGTAAAGAATTGTCAATAGGACAAATTGGCAACCAATGGTTTGGGAAAAGATCTTTACCAACCTACAACCAATAGAGGGCTAATATCTAAAATATACAAAGAACTCAAGAAGTTAGACTCCAGAGAAACAAATAACCCTATTAAAAAATGGGGAACAGAGCTAAACAATGAATTCTCAATTGAGGAAACTTGAATGAACAAGAAGCATCTAAAGAAATATTCAACATCCTTAGTCATCAGGGAAATACAAATTGAAACAACCCTGAGATTCCACCTCACACCAGTCAGAATGGCTAAGATCAAAAACTCAGGTGATAGTAGATGCTGGCGAGAATGTGGAGAAAGAGGAACACTCCTCCATTGTTGGTGGGATTGCAAGCTGCTACAACCACTCTGGAAATCAGTCTGCCAGTTCCTCAGAAAATTGGACATAGTATTACTATCAATCTTATAACTTTATACTTCGTTTTGAATATAATGAGGAAGCACAGTGGAACACATGGCACATTATCATTTAACACTATTTTTATGTTTTACTTGATTTGGGTAGTACATGAAAAGTTGTTACTGAAAAAAGATATTTGGCAAGACATTTTATTTAGACTCTAAGAAGACATTGAAATGAGAAATACAGAAAATTACAAAGCACACTTTCTTTTTTCCTAAGGTGGTGAGCTAGGAGGCAGGAACAACAGGTAGCTAGTACATTGAAATTCTCTTACTGACTTTCAATTTCACAGAAGGTAATTCTGAAGTGACAGGAAGCAATGGGAATCAGACTAAGATCCTTTAGTGAAGAAGGACCAGTAATTATGTGGGGTGCTGCATGTTCTACTTTTGTTGGCTAAATAATAGGAGACTCAAGGCTGCTCTCTAATTACATCATAGCCATTCACTCAATGCTCTCCACTGGCTACCGACCTTGAACATTTTGAGTTGTTTCTAGACAGATAACTGAAAATGATTGGACAAGATAATTTTCAATTGTATGAATCTCTGAGGAAAAATTAATTTTATTAACCTGCTCTCTGAGTCATCACAGGTACTGATTTTGACAGATGTTTTATAATACGTTTTTATTGAATGGTGCTTTTGTTGTTTATAAATTAGTACCAGAACAAGCAGTATTACTCTGTGTAACAAAGGGGCCTGGAAAAAAGGAGGTTTAAAAAAAAGAGTAATTTCATTATTATGCTTCTATTCTGCTGAATCATTCTATCAGTGAAACACCCAAGGATAGAAATAGCATATAAGCCTTTGAAGTGTCAGTGTAAGATGGAGCCACTGAAAATAGTAGTTTGCCAAATTGAAGATATAACAGTGGCAATGGTACAGGAGGTTAGTGTGCAGGTGAAAAGGGAAAAACATAACAGGATACAACTGAAAAAAAAATAGACTTCTTTGTAGTACCAAAGAATGAGAATGAGAACAATTACCACCTTGCAAAGAGATCTTTACTTTTCCCCTTCTCTTCACCTTAGAGGACAATGAGGCAAGTTAACATAGTCCACAGGGTCTCTGGAAGCATTTATAGCCATGAGATTGCATTTACTTTTATATAAGTCAGACCCTGCTTTATCCTGGATTCAGTTATACTTTACTATAGTTGGGAAATGTTATAATGTCCCCCTTGCCCTATTCTCTTTTTGAACAGTATTACAGACTTTTATTGCAATTCATCCCCTGTAGGGCTTTACAAATAGTTTACAGTTGCTTTCAGGAGTGGTACATCACATATTTTATAAATGACAAATCTCAATTTGAGTGCTAATGCTATATCTACGCAAATGCCCTAATTCTTCATTTAACAGTATCATTTAAGAAAATATGGATGTAGAATTAGAAATGTCAAGTGTGGATGATGATTTCTTGATAGATAAAATTATCTTTCACATGCCTTATTATGCAGCCTGGGATACCTTGGGAAGAGAGAAAGGAAGTCATTAATGATGCTGCCAGAAAAATAGTCAGGAACTAGGTTCAAATATGAATTCAGGTTACCCCTTTTGTTATTCAAGGTAAATAGTATGCAGACAATTGAAATATCTTTTTACTAAAACATAAAAAAGTCATTTGAATTATAGTCAATCATTTTGTTCTCTTTTGCAGAGATCAGACCTAAAGTCTCATGTATATTATTACACAAGCACTGAGCCCTACCTCTAGCCATAATAAAGTTTAAAAAGGTGGTTTAAGAGACTTCCTTACTTGGTATCAAATATATACTACATTTACTTCTACTAATATTTTTCTGACAAAATGTATGTTTAATCAGCATTACAATTTTACCTAAGTTTTGCATTTTGTCTGGAGTTGGGTTTTGGATAAGCATACTACCATTCCAATGTTCCTATCTTGTGCAGTAAAGTGAAAACATGGTGTTGACTTGTCTGATTGTGAGTACTGCCTGACCTCTAGCACAGCAATTCTCAACCTTCCTACTGCTGTGACTCCTTAATACAAATTCCTCATGTTGTGAATTCCTCATGTCATGGTGACATACAACCATAAAATTATTTCATTTCTACTTCATAGATGTAATTTTGCTGCTGTTACAAATCATAATGTAAATATCTGTGTTGTACTCTTTTTACTTCTTTTTTGTTGTTGTTTTATTTATTTACATTCCAAATGTTGACCCCTACCCAGTCCCCCTTCCTACAATTCTTCACAACATTCCACTCCCATTTGCCTCTGAGAGGATGCTTCCCCCATTACCCCATCTGTCCCCTGCTTACACTCTCCCCCCTTCCTCACAATCACCCTTCCTTGGGGTGTCAAGTCTCTATAGGATTAGGCATATCATCTCCCCCTGAGGCCAGACAAGGCATTTCTCTGCTACATATGTGCAGGGGCCAAGGACCAGCCCATGTATGCTCTTTGGCTGTTGGCTTAACCCCTGAGAGATTCCAGGGGTCTGGGTTAGTTGAGATTGTTGGTCTTCCTATGTGGTCCCATCCTCTTTCAGCTCCTTCAGTCATTCCCTAAATTCTTCCAAAGGGGTCCCTGATCTTAGTCCAGTGGTTGGCTGTAAGTATCTGTATCTGTTTCAGATAGTTGCTGGTAGAGTTTATGAATCCTACTTTTCAACAATTTCTAGCTTTGATGATGGAATTCTGCTGTCCTGTCCTTAGACACAAGGCTCAAGGTGATGCATGCCAACATTTAATAACTATAGTATCAGAAGAAGCTCAGGATATTTTGATATGTTATAGATGTCTCATGAGACTTTTTCAGTTACGTCCAGGAATAAGGCTCAAGTAAGAGAGTAAGAAAGAGACTTTGGCATCTTTTGAAGTTCTAATGTAGATGGAATTTAGACTTGGCTTTGAAAGACAGTCATGTACAAATAAAGATGCTACATAGGCATCTGAGAATGGGAGGATGAAAGTGTCTTTAAATGAGGAGAAGAATGTAATTGGCAGTGAGGGTACATGTTATGCCCTTGGAAAGCTTCCAGGTAGGTCACAATAAGGACCTAGGATTGAAGGGAAAGAAGCTGGTACTAGATAAAGTGAGCAGGTGGTCTTTGTTGCCAGGTTCAGATCTCCTTAGTGAATTAGAAGAAAAAGTTATGGGAATAAAAGAGAAATATGTAATCAATGGAGACACTATGAGACCAGATGCATTTTGATGTGGTCATATACAATTACATCTACTACTCTTGAGATGTGGCCTTCAGGAGACAACAGGAGGCCCAAGAGGCTGTTTTAGGCACTAAAACATCCACTTCACTTCAGTTGCAATCATCTGGAACTTAGAAAATTTCATTTTATTTTTAAGTAAACGTATTTTCAATTGAGCTTTTGTAGCCTGTTTTATGAAAGTTCCTCTAATAAAGAATTAATATTTTCAGGTTTGTGTTAATGTTTGGCTAAATTTATGTAAATCAAACCATTTTAGCTTATGTTATTTTTACTTCAGGTATAGGAATGTGATTCTTTTTGTGACTTAATAAGAAACATAGTCTCCTTTGAGTTTGCTTTCTGTGGTTTTGGTCCTACTATAATAAACAGAAAATTCCAGAAAGAACAATTTGTAAGTTAAATTACATACTATTCTGAGTAGCGCGATGACATATCCTATAATTATTTTTTCACTCTGCTTGGGATATGAATCATCCTTTTGTCTAGCAAATCCTGCCCT
Source organism: Grammomys surdaster (assembly GCF_004785775.1). NCBI lineage: Eukaryota > Metazoa > Chordata > Mammalia > Rodentia > Muridae > Grammomys > Grammomys surdaster. The sequence continues at coordinate 1,952,932 of NW_021620798.1, forward strand.
GTGTTAATACTACTTGTTCTGTGGTCACAGCAATCTTAGTTATCAAGTGAGCTATTTCTACACTCCAGTGCTCGTACTGAAGTAATTCTTACTTTATTCAACTGTAGCCTTGAAGTGCAAAAGTAGTGAAACTGACAATTGTGATATGGCAAAGAGAAAAAATGGAAGTGTGTAGTGTGTGAAATATCTTGTGTAGGTGTATGAGAAATATCTTGTGTAGGCTCTCACATTTGAATGCCTTGTTTCTGGTTAGTGACTCTGTTTGGGGGAGGTTATGGAACCATTAGCAGGTAGACCGTTATTTGAGGAAGTACTTGACCAGGAGCAGGCTTCAAGAGTGTATAGCTGTGTTCATTCTCTTTTTCCATTTAGTTCATTTTTGTTCCTTCCTGCTTTTGGTCTGTGAACTCTTAGTTTCCTCTTCCTGGTTCCATTTCTATCACTTACTGTCATACCTTCCTGCCATTAAGGACTCTTGTCCCTCTGCTACCACAAGCCAGATAAATGTTTACTTCTATATGCTCCTTGGTCATGGTGTATTATCATAGAAAATAGGGCAATGAATACAGAACATGTTCTTTTACTAAAATTGTGAAAAATTTTCCCTGAAATTGCTGAGATCAATAGAAGGAGTGAATGTTCTACCTGTGAAATTATGGAAAGGAAACATTTGGGGTTTTTTGTTTGTTTGTTTTTTTGGTTTTGATTTTTTTTAGTAATTTGTATTACTTATTTTTATCCACAAAGGTAATAATAACATTTGTATGAGTTTTGATGCTATTATTCAAATTAAAAAAGCTATAGCTGAAACTTATTCAAGGATGTCATGAAATATGTGAGGTAAGTTGGGAATATGTGTATATATATATATATATATATATATATATATATGTTAATGAAGCTGATGAAAGAGAGTTTAAATCTAAAGCAAGTTTCAATTGCCATGAAAATGTGGTAGACTGGGAAAAGGTGACCCATTGGACATATATTTATAGAAAGGCAAAAGAGGAACTAAGGCATCAAATATGAAAGGGCAGATGAACTCAGTACTATGTAAGAGTTTTGGAAGAGATAATGTAAAATCTGAGGCAAGAATCCATTTACTTTTAAGGCCAAAAGTTATCTGTTCATATTCTGGCAATATATTGAGAAAAAGGGGGCAAGAACAGTTTTTTTCTTTGTGGAAGGTTTTAACCAACATTCATTACAAGAATGAAAAATAACTTGTTTAGGAGAACAACAGGTGGACTTTAAAGTCCCATTAATAACAAAACCATAGATACTCTGAATCTGTTTGTTATGAAAATGAAAATGTTGAGGTTTTATTTTTAGCTATAAACACAAACATTGCTTTTGGGCCTTGACCAGGACATTATTTAGTTTGTCAAGGTCACATGCATTCCCTTGGTATTTGATCACATTTATTAAAATTGATGCAGAACTCAACCTGGATACACTGTAGCGCTAGAAATCATTCAAATTTCTGAAATGACCACATCCATCAATGTTGGAACCAGTGAATTTAAGACCAGAAACTTTGAATGAATGACTCCTGGAGGAAGTTATGGACTAAAGTCATGGGTGATTTTAAAGGCTTTCTAAGACAGATGCAGAGGCTAGGAAAATCAATCATACAGCAAGACATGAAGGTGGTGATAGATTTATTGATGTGCTTGACGAAGTAATAGAAGAACATATTGACTAAGACCATCAAGTGTTCATAAAGAAAATTCAGAAAAACCTGTTGATTTATCCATATGGAAAGAGGGAGAGGAGGAAGAAACTGAAGGAGAACCAGCAATGTTGACATTACCAAAATTTGCCTCAGTATTTTTAGTTGTACAGTCTTTATGGGATGAGATAATGAATTATCATGTGTTGGAATGCAGCATTAAAGTTAACCATGTAACCACCAGAAATATTTTTGCACAGACACTTGGGTATGTTTAAAAGAAAGAGAACATGGCTTACATTATTTTTCAAAATATATGGAAAGGAATGGAATATTGATGATCTCCCAGTCATCAATGTCAGGTCTAAATGATATTATTATAATGTACCATTACAAGGTTAATGTTAGACTGATGCTACATCACAATTCCTATGACATTTGCCTCACCTTATAGCATCATATTGACAAGATGTCATTGCATCACAAGGACCAACACAGTACAATGAGATATTTTCAGAAAGAGGCCATATTCAAATATTTTGAATTACAGCATACCACTGTATTTTCTATTTCATTCTTAGTTATTATAGTTAATCATTTGCTGTGACTTTTCTATTTTCATTTTTTTTCTGATTAAAAAAATATTCTCATGTAGTCAATGGTGACTGAATCCAAAATTCTGATCCTTCTACTTCAGCCTTCCATGTGCTGGAATTACAGATGTGTGTCACCACATCTGGAATTTATGTTAGCTTTTTACTTTTAAAGAAGTGGGGGTTCGTATCAGAGCCTTGTGAGTGCTAAGCCAGCATTCTGTCACTGTTGTATATTCCTAGACCCTATATGTTAGAATATATCATCAGCATTTACACACAACAAAACAATAAATACAGGATTTGGTACTATCTGTATTTTCAGGTACGTAATAGGGGTTCTGAAATATATCCTCTGTGGATATTGAGGGGTTCCTATATACACTTGACTTTTACCTTCTTCTCTGATACATAACCTATGAAACCTCAGAATCTGCAAAGTATGAAGTATCTTTCATATACTAGTGATATAACTGGTGGTTGGAGGTTCCTGAATGTGTCTCGATGTGGGAAAGGGGCTGGTTTTAAGGTAAATAACCAAGTATTTAGAGAGTTGAGACTTTAAGATCTATACTCTGAACTCCAGGGAGAGGAGAGTTTCTAGATATACTGACTTATCCACCAACTTCCCAGGACTAAATCACGCATGTCTACATTTGAAAAATTTCGATCAAAATCCAAGAAGAGTATGGAGGGGTGAGTTGCTGGGGTAGAGAATATAACTATGTAATTAGGTGGACGATGTGGTACACTTCATTGGGGGAATTTGCAAACTAAGCTACCTCTTCATTTGGTAATTCTTTTGTAATCTTTACCATGTCTTTTACAATTAACCAATGGAGATTTTTGAGCTGTCATTGTAAACCTGAAGACAGGGTCATGAAAACCTCTGATTTGCTACCAATTTGGACAGAAGTATGTAGAAACTGGGGATCTATTAATTGAAATTTAGCATTAAAAGTTAATGTCTGGTACACAATCATTACCTGTAGTTCACAGAAGAATCCAACTGTGTCACATTGGAGTTGCTATACCTAAGTTAGGAGAATTAGTTGATATAGGAATATCCTTACATATTAGGACCCAGAAGTCAACAATAACAAAATAAAAACAAAACAAAACCCTCCAACTATTTATTGTTTGTAAAAAATAAAATAGGCTTGGTATATAGCCTAGTTTAATTCACACAATATTCATGGATCTTTGTTATTATTGCTGTTTATATGTGTGACCAATGAAATTGTTGGAAATGTACATGGTGATTGTTGGGGGAGGCACTGATAAGAACTAATAGACTCTAAAAAGTTATTTAGGAAAAATAACATGGTGATAAAATGTCAGTAGAATGACACACCTCTGTAATAAAAGCATTAAAGAAGCTCAGGCAGGAGGATTGCAGTGACTTCAAGTACAGCCTAGTTTATATACTTAGTTTGCAAAATGTCTAGTCTACTTAGTAAAATTATTTTGTATCTTGCTACTTTGCTGAATGTTGTTATCATAGCTAAGAGTTTTCTGGTAGAATAGCTAGGCTCTTTTCTGTGTAGGATCTAATCACTAATGAGTAGGGGAAATTTGACTTATTATCTCCTATATGTATGGTGTTTTTCTTGCCTTATTGTTATAGGTAAGATTTCCAGCACATTATTGTGTAATACTGGCAAACATGGGTACTCTTGTCTCAATGTTTTGTGAAGGCATGATTTCAAGCTTGGCTCCAATAAGTATAATGCTGGCTCTATGTTTGACAGAGAGAAGCTGACTTTTGGTCAGAGTCTTTTCTGAGTTTTTGAACTAATTTTTTTTTCTCCTTGTTTACAAGTGTTTGTGGTATTATATTTTTCAGTTTATGTTTCTGAAATGAAATTTATTTGATCATGGTGTAATATATTGTGGTTCCATTTTTTCTGTTTCTTCCCTTGTGGTGCCCAGGCATTGCTGCACATCTAACAGTGGAAAATGGAGCAGAACAGAGTTCCAGGTGTCACATCTTCTCTTAGAGTGTCAGGACTCCAGTACATGCCAAGAAGAAAAGGATGATGTGAAGTCCTGAATGGATGGGTCAGGAGGACTCTGGTCTGGCAGTGAGTGCCTGGGAAGACATGGGTGATGTTTCCACCAGAAAGTGTAGTGTTATAGCTCTTTGAGACAGCATACAATGAAGTAGCTCTCTCAGATGGTATTCAACAGTGACAAAGCGAGTCTACCATTTTGCCTCTAACTCAAGGCTTTCTAGTAATGTCACACTTCAACATTACCAGCAGTGTATGGTTTTCTAGGTGTTGTGGAATTTGTTTTGTTGAGGAATCTTACATTTATCTTATCAAAGAAATGGGTCTATACTATTCTTTTTATATCTTTATCTTTTTTGGTATATTATATAGTTGCTTTGTCAAATACGTTCTAATATTTTCTTTTTTTATGGAGTACATTGAAAGTATTGGTGTTAGTTCTTCTGTAAGTTCTAGTAGAATTCAAAAGTGACCATGACTGTTTCTGTTTTTTTTTTTTCATTCTTGGAAGACCTTTCTTTTCTTTCTTTCTTCCTTTCTTCCTTCCTTCCTTCCTTCCTTCCTTCCTTTCTCTTTCTTCCTTTCTTCCTTTCTTCCTTTCTTCCTTCCTTTCTTCCTTCCTTCCTTCCTTCCTTCCTTTCTTTCTTTCTTTCTTTCTTTCTTTCTTTCTTTCTTTCTTTCTTTCTTTCTTTCTTTCTTTCTCTCTTTCTTTTTACACTGCTCGTAGCTTACTATTTGTTGTGGAACCTCATTATTAAGGTAGCAGTCATGTATGACTTAATAACTTTCTGAAACAGGTATAAAATGGGGACTCCTTTCTTAGCTGGGGAGTTCCCTGTGTCTATCTGTCTTTGTTTGGAGAGTGACCCTGAGCATAGTTGACTGGACTTGACTGGCTTGGCTGAAAAGTGACCTTGTAGAGAGCTCTGTTCAAGGCTACATAAACCAGCACACATATCCTGTTCTGGCTCCAGACCAGCATGATAATTAGGCGCTGTATCATAGTCAAAGCCCTTCCTGCTCACTTAATGTTACAATAAATTATCCCTTTCCACCCGTACCCTTAAAACAGTCCTTCTATTGCCTATCCTGAAATACTAATGTAGATTTGTCTTGCTGCAGCAGTCTCTGGAGTTCATTCTGCCATACTCATGGCCATCTGATTACTGCTCTCTGCCTCTGCCCAATTTGTCCCCTCAGTCTGGTGTCCAACAACCCCCTGGGAGAAAGGGAGACACACTGCTATTGTTATGTTAATATATTTAATATCTCCTTTTTAAAAAACATATCTTTCTAAAAGCTACTTCTTCTAGATTTTCAATTTACTGTAAGTGGGCACAATATTACCCAAAAATCCACAGATTATATGACATTTGGTATCATAGTCTCCTTTCATCACATGTTGCTAATTTCTCTCTCTAATACCTAGGGATCAAACCTGTGCTATGTGGATGTTATACATGCCTTAGCCCTTCTCTCTTCCTTTTGGTTAGTTTTCTTCAGTGTTGGGCAATCGTTTTTGTCTTTTCAAAAACCAACTCCTTGTTCTTTTCATACCTTTCATTGCTCTTGTATTTTCCATTTCATTAATTTCACTTCTGAACTTTATGTTTCTTCCTATTAATTTTCAGATTAGGTTGTCTTTAAAGACTTGGTGGTGAGTTATTGATATTTTACATTTCTCTGATTTTTAATAAGTAGGTCATATTAACTACAACCTTTTAGAACTGCTTTACTATATTATACAAACATTAGTAATTCAGGATTTTATTAGTTTTTAAAAAGTATTCAAAATTTTCTCTACTGCTTTTTTCTATTACCCATTACTCAGTCAACAGTGTTTGGTTCAATCTCTATATGTTGGTTTATGTTCTGTACTTTCTATTGGTTTTTATTTCTTTTTGTTGTTGTTGTTTTGAGACAGGATCTAACCACTTATCTCTGACTTTCCTGGACATCACTATGTAGACTAGCTGTCTTTGAACTTTCAAGATATCTCCCTGCTTCTACTTGAGTGTTGTAACTAAAGGCAACCACTACCTTTGTTCCATTGAGATATAATAAGATATGAGAAATTGTTTAAACTTGTGTATTTGCTAGTATTTGCTTTATTTTATAAAAATTTGATTTTGAGAAAAGTTCAATAGGCTATGAAAAGACTGTTTATACATGACCTGTTGGGTTTATGTTATCTATAATCTAGTTTAACTCTAGTATTTCTTTGCCTCTTTCTATATATATGGCCCATTTATTGGTGAGAGTGAGCTATTATTATATTCAGAACTGCCTGACATTTTATATCGAGTTACATTTGCTTTAGGGAATTGTTGTGTCAAGGTTTTGAATATATGCATTTACAATAGTTATATCTTCTTTATTAGATGTTCTCATTATTAATATGTAATAATCCTTTGGTCTTCTAAACTGCTTTTGTTTCAAAATTTAAAAGGAAATTAATACCAAGAAAGGAAGAAAGCAAGAAAGTTGCAGGGAAGGAAATACAAAGAAAAGAAGTATTTGAAATACATTGTTTCAGCAACTTTGGGTATTGATCCATCACCCCCAGGAATTTAAGGGAACATCATATATTTTTAGTGAGAAGATTTTGTGCTGTTTCTCAGAAGGCTTAGCCTTAGACAGGAACATCTGGTTTTAGATGGTTTCTCTTTCATGGTGTTATTTTCTGGTTCCTCTAAAACCCAGATAACTTCATATTTACTGTGTTCTACTATTAAGAGCCACTAATTAGTGATTTTTCTTGTGTGTTTCATTTGCAATTTTGACAATACCCTAAGGCATAAATTACTCTAAAGCTTGGTCCAGTGAAACAACAGTAGGGTTTTTGTTGCATTTTTACATCCCAGTATGGCTAGATGCAAATGGCACTTTCCCTCATTCCTTCATGTAAACTATCATGCATTTAGTTTAGCCTCTTATTATTAATTAATAGGAATCACTCTTTTGTTTCTGAGAGAGCCTTTAGGTTTTAAAGCACTGTTTTAAATAAAGTCTTTTGTAGTGGGTGATACTTCAGAGCTTTCTTTTTATAATTGACTTCCCCCTGAAGAAAATGCTTTGAGCCATTGCATTATAGGAGTTGATGAACTCTGGAATTCTTGGCTTGTATTGTGAGGTGTGAAAAGTATGCCATAGGAGCAAAACGCTATGGTGGCTATGGGAATTCTAAAAATCTTGGCCTCTGGCTCATAAATAGAACTGGAGGAAGAAAACCCCTGGCTCTTAGAGTGCACTCACCAGGAATTTCGCATACTTAGCTTTGCTATATGAACTCTGATTGCCAGTTACTTCCAGATTTCTTGTTCTTTATTTTTAACTCAGGCATAATGTTGATTTCTGCCTCACTTTCTGCTGTAAGAAAGGCAAATTAAAATGTTTCATGGAGTAATTTTAGAACTCAAATCTCCAACTTTCTCTCTTCCAGGTCATCACTATCCTGCTGAGATATTCAGGATATAAAACCTTTTTTTAAAAAAATGCACCATGTTCTTTTCTATCTTTGGTTCATTTCTTCACCTTCTTATTTTTTCTTTTGTAAGTAACTGAAATTCTCTTGCAACTTGTGTTTTTAGTAGTAATTTCAGCAGGTGTACACTTTTAAAACACTGTAAAATGAAACCTTTGTCTTTTTGTACAGATCCTTTCAAAATATGAAAAAGAAGCAAATGAGTTGATTTGTTTTTCTTAAGAGAAATATTCCGTGTCATGCCTACCTCTTTTTGAAGTAGTATGTCATTTGTGTGTGTGTCTGTGTGTGTATGTATGTATGTGTGTGTGTGTCTGTGTGTGTATGTATGTATGTGTGTGTGTTTGAAAACAGCCCAAGTGCTTACTGTAGACCAAGTGATTGTGTTTTCATTCTTCTTAACAGGTTCAGATGCACTAATGTTCATATGACTTTAAAGCAGTTTATTTTCCTCAAGCATATTTCTGTGAAGCTAATTTTAAGGAACTTTTAAAATAATATTTATTTTTTTAAAGTATTTTATGAAATTACACAAATGAAATCAGGACTAAAGTCTAGTTTTAGAAACATTAAATATCTTTCCTTTTTTCTTTTTAAAGATTTATTTATTTATTTATTTATTTATTTATTTATTTATTTAATGTATGATGTGCTCTGTTGCTATCTTTAGACATACCAGAAGAGGGCATCTGATCCCATTGCATGATTGTGAGCCACTATGTAGTTGCTGGGAATTGAACTCAGGATCTCTGGAGAGCAGTCAGTACTCTTAACTGCTGAGTCATCTCATCTTTTCTTTTTTAGAATCTTGATTCCTTTAGATATTTCATAAATAAATTTTAAACACTACTGTTACTCATATAGGGTGTGAAACAGGGAAATAATCCTGAACAATAAGGAACTACTGGGGCTTTTAGCATCATATTCTCTAAACTCTTAGCTTCTGGGCATTGCAACTATGGTTACTTGCAGTGGCATTCTATTTCTCATACTATATTATACCAAGAACTACGTGATGGCCCAGGTTTCTCTGTTGTCACGGTTACTTGAAGTTTTATACTTTTGATTGTTTCAATTCATTTTTCTTGCTGTAAAAGTGGATGGCCTAGCAGACAGAAATAACAGATTAGGATTATGCTGACTTTTGTTGAAGAACACATTTCCAGACTCCTAAATTTCATATTACATGGATTTGGTACAAGAAATTTGATATGTAAGAACAATAAATAAGAATTTGATGGTGCTGCAGGCTAAAAGTGTCACTGTATTTCAGGTTCCTTTCTATCCCTCTCTCTATGTCTGACCTTGGAAACATTTCTCATGCTTTTAACCCTCAGTTTTCTCACCTATGGAATTGGGAATAGATGCACTCAAAAAGAATTGTCTTTGCAGTGCTGACAGCATCTGTTTCTGGGAAATGCCTTATTTTAGAGTGAAAAGATGCAGGTAGTTTAAAAACAATTGGCAATTGTCCCTGACTAATTGTGAAGTTCCATATGAGAGAAGCTTTAGGATACTGAGGAACTCTTTCATTTTCATTTTTTCAGTCTCAGAAAAGATTTGGCTCATAACCCACAAAGACATTATGAAAATGACCCTATTCATTTTGCCTATGCCATGCACTTTTAAATAATGATTACTTTCTACTGTTTCATTATGTAGCTAGGAGAGGTACTTTCAATTGTGTATTAACTCCTTCTACCCATGCAATCATTTTCTCTATAACATTCCTATACTATATTATGTGTACTTATGGAACCAAAAAATTTCTGCCTATTACTTTCCTCACATAACTGTTTTAAATACAATTCTTTTGATGAAGATTCTTCCACAAGATATATAAATAAGCCAATTGCAATCCTTAGTTCTAAATCTGCAAGCCCCATTTTAACGACTACAGATACTTCATTCTCATTGCCCAGAGATTCAAAATGAAAAAGGAATACTTTGTCTTACTAAGGGCCACTCCTGTGTTGTAAGGTAGCAGATATTAGAAGATGAAGGGTAATTCTCTTCTGCATAGATGCAGAAAATATTATGCTTCTCTATTCTGTGTAATGTTTTAAAATTGCTACACTTTGAAGGTTAATATAAAATTCATTTTGCCACCGAGTTACATGCAACTCCTGTGTCTCCATTTTGATTTCTTATATCCATCTTTGAGATGCATTGCTCTCTGTGTAAACTCTTGATATTCACATGAATTCATGATCTCTTTGCCATAACAGTGTGGCCACTTAAGCTTCACAGACCATGTGGTTTTCTGATAGAGGTGGCTGATCAGCTTTTCAGTTGCTGATCAGTGTCATTTCTCACCTGCTTACATGGCCAACCAGCTGTTAGTTGGTCACAGAACTCCATGATGAGTTTATTCCATGGCATCCCAAGCAAGTATAAGCGGCCCTGTGATTCCATTATGACCAATGGTATGTAACAGAATTGAACTGTGTAGCATCTGGAAAGATTCACAGAATTCTTAGCGCTTTTGCCCCTCTCCTGTTGACTGGAATGGACTTGTGTCTGAAGCTACATTACCATTTGAATTGGAGAGGCATGTTGAGATATGTCAAACAAGATGTTCTAACCTCTGACTTTTTTTGAGTACTTATACTAGTGAAGCCAACTCAAATGGCTCTTTAAGTGAAAGAAATCAATTGTCAAGCCATGATTTATTTTTTATTTTTCCTTTAAATATTATTTGGAGTAGAAGGCACCACATTTATTCTTAGGAAAGCATTTTTTCACACTACACAATGTATTTTTGTTTGTTTGCTTGTCTTTACATTGATTATGTCATGAATTCATAGGGAACAGGCTCCCTCACATTCCTTCTCATAAACTGCGCATCTATTGGTGACACATCAGTGGAACACTGCTAGCATTCTTTTTTTTTCTTTTCTCCCCCTGCCCTGTCAGTCACTTTTCTTTATACGTTTTAGGAATTAACAATATTCTTTAGAGTGCTTAGTATGTTTAGAACATTGAATGTCTTCACAAGAAGCTTATTCTTTTTTTAAAAAAATTATACCTTTATTAATTTGAGAATTTCATGTAATCCGTTTTAACTATACTCATCTGAATTTCTCCCAAATCTTCCTTCCCCCTCATTATGTTTTGTTTTGTTTTTCTGTATTTTGACCCATCGAGTCAAGTTTATATTGGCTGAACACTTTTGAATTTGAGGACAGCCCTGGAGTGTGGGAATATACCAAATGCAATACCACTGAACAAAACAGAATTTCACTCTCTTAGCAACAATAAAATGCTAATATCGCTTTACCTAGGTGTACAACTTTTGCTCCTCTCCCCTACTCCATTTATTTTGTTTGTGTGTGTGTGGGGGGGTTGCTTGAGCTCATGAAGGTCTTGTGTATGACATCACAGTCTCTGTGAGTTCAATGTACATGTACCCTATTGTGTCCAGAATATACTGTTTCCTTGAACTCATCTTTAACCTCTGGCTCTTAGAATCATCTCACTCAACCAAAATGGCCACTGAACCTTAAGTGGACCTTAAGAGGTGTGACATATCTGTCACATTTATGGCAGAGCCCTCTGAAGTCTTGGATTCTATGTATATTGACCAATTGTGGATCTCTTTGTTAACCGGAATGTATTGCAAGAAGCATCTCTGGTTAGGATTTAGCCATGCACTCTATGTATAGCAATAAAAAATGAAAAGTTATTTTATTGCTATGACAACTTAGCAGAATAAATCGTGTAGTTTTTTTCTTCCCCAGGACCCCTGACTGATATAACCACAGATTTCTGTTCTCATTGATAGTGTTGGGTGTGGGTTCCATGTCATTGGCTTATACCTTAAATTCATAAAAAAAATGATTGATTGCTGCAATTGAATTCGTGTCATTTTTGGAATAGTGGGAATACCATGTCAGGGAGGTCGTTATTGTGGCTCTCAGGGTTCATAAGATTGATGATTGCCTTTCTCCTCTGATAGCAGGCATAGCATTTATAAGTGTTATGAAGGCTAGCCAGTAGAGATGATTATCTTTATTTTAAATAATTATCACCTTTATTTGTCTATGCCATATTATTCCAGTATGTTGTGTCCTCAGCAATAGGATGTTACCATCAGGTCTTAGAGCCATAATCATGTAAATTTACAATAGCCTGCCTAGTTTGGGAGTTTTTGTGACTTGATTGTCCAACAACTCAAACTTTATTGTTATTATTATTATTACTATTACTATTATTATTATTCACTACGTCACATTCACTGCCCCCTCCAAGTCCCAGTCATCCCCTCCCTCAATCCTTTCCTCTTTTCTTCTCTGAGTGAGTGGGCCCAGCCTGGGTATCCTCCTACCCTGGGATTTCAAGTCTCTGTGAGGCTAAGTGCATCCTCTTCCATTTGCAAACCTTCTGTAAGGCAAAGGACAAAACAGCAACCCACAGATTAGGAAAAGATCTTTACCAATCCTACATCCAATAGAGGGCTAATATCCAATATATACAAAGAACTCAAGACGTTAGACTCCAGAGAACCAAATAACCCTATTAAAAATGGGGAGCAGAGCTAAACAGAGATTCTCAACTGAGAAAACGCAAATGGCCAAGAAGCACCTAAAGAAATTGTCAACATCTTTACTCATCAGGGAAATGCAAATCAAAACAACCCTGAGATTCCATCTCACACCAGTCAGAATGGCTAAGATCAAAAATTCAGGTGACAGCAGATACTGACAAAGATGTGGAGAAAAAGGAACACTCCTCCATTGCTGGTGGGATTGCAAAATGGTACAATCTCTCTGGAAATCAATCTGGATGTTCCTCAGAAAATTGGAAATAGTTCTACCTGAAGACCCAGCTATACCACTCCTGGGCATATACCCAAGAGATTCTTCAACATATAACAAGGACATATGCTCTACTATGTTCATAGTAGTCTTATTTATAAAAACCAGAAGCTGGAAACAACCCAGATGTCCCTCAACAGAGGAATGGATACAGAAAATGTGATACATTTACACCATGGAATACAACTCAGCTATTAAAAACAATGTTTTCATGAAATTTGCAGGCAACTGGATGGAACTAGAAAATATCATCATGAGTGAGATAACCCAATCACAAAAGAACACACATAATATGCACTCACTGATAAGTGGATATTAGCCCATTTTAAAACCTTATTTATTTTGATTTTATGTACATTGATGTTGTGACTGCATGTATGTCTATGTGAAGGTGAAGGTGTCAGATCTCCTGGAATAGGAGTTGCAGTCACTTGTACTGCCATGTGAGTGCTAGGAATTAAACCCAGGACCTCTGGAAGATCAGCCAGTGTTCTTAGCTACTGAGCCATTTCCCCAGTCTGACATTACTTTCCTTATAGATTAATTTATACATGGCCAAAGAGGGACTTTTAGTAAGTGGCTTAGAAAACAAATAACAGTTTCTTCTTCTTCCCTTTGTCATTTTGACAAATTACTGGAAGACCGAAGTTCTGGCCGAAGATCTGCGCTCTCTCTCTCTCTCTCTCTCTCTCTCTCTCTATATATATATATATATATATATATATATATATATATATATATATATGTATAATATATTGATAACTAAATAAAACTATATATAACAATTAAATAAAACTCTAATATATTTGAAAACTCTTGAAAAAATATATGTGAAAGGCATTCTTATGCTTGCTTAGATCAGTCTGACCCTTTCTTTAATGAATTTTCTCTTACTTTTTCCTGTCATTCTACAATAAGTCTTGATTATGAACTCATGGGCTCTATAAGATCTGAAAAGCCTCTGTTCCTATGGGCAGACAAATTCTCTGCTACATTTGATATTTTGAACCTCATGAACAACTATACAATTGTCTGAGATCTCCTATACATTCTTTGAAGCTATAATATGAAGCAGATTTTTAAAATAAGAGCCACTTTTGATTTTTAGCTTCACTGAAAGTAATAGGCAGGCAGATTTGTGGTGCTGTCTGTTTCTATGTGGATTCAAGATTGCACTGCCACTTCATAATGCTCCTCGTTATTCACAAGCTGATTAAATAGAGTATGAAAATCAAATGGAAAATGACACAATTTATTGTCTTTACAGAGCATATTGGAAAAATATTATAAATATTAAAATTTTTCAGAGTTAATAGAACATAAAGCATTTTACTCATTGTATAAAATTATTTCTGGAATTAGATCATATCTGGATGACAATGAAACATCCTGTTAGGTTTCAATTATAGTCCTGAGCAGCAGCTCTTACTCTCGAATTCTCTCTTTCTGTTTCTATCTCTGTCTCCATCTCTGTCTCTGTCAACAAGGGGTTTACCAAGAGATAATTTAATTGACTGAATGTTAAATGTATTATATGATACTAATTGTGTATATTTGTATTTTAATATGTACGCAAACCTATTCTGAAAGACAAAATCACATTCAAATCAGCAACTTTAATAGAAACAGAAGCAGAATGTTAGGTTGACTACAGAGTATAAAATGTTATACACTCTCTTGTTTTTTATGTGACACATTGTTCTTTCACCTTTACAATGTTGGTTTGGGGCATTCAATGCTATGAACTGTTACAATGAGATGTTGAGGCGTTTTATCCCTTCTTTATTAGGATTGAGGATATTTGTCTAAAACTAAATACTTAAAGAACTCTGTGCTTAATGTTCTGCTCCTAACTGCCACAGTGCATCATTGTGGCACCTCCATTAGCTTGTTCAATATTCTAGAGACTGTTGTGCCCGGCAGCTGGAGAGCACCAGGACAACAAACTGTCAGGGTCAGTTTTCCAGTTATATATATTGACATCTTAAATGCTAATTAATGAACAATGAACTTATGACTCATTCAAATCTGATACAAAGTGATTTTTTCCTTTCCAAATTTAGAGGCTTAAGTGGAAATAAGAGTCTAGTAGAAACTCTCTCTCTCTCTCTCTCTCTCTCTCTCTCTCTCTCTCTCTCTCTCTGTCTCTCTCTGTGTGTGTGTGTGTGTGCGAGACATGTGACTGTGTAGCTGTAGAGACCAGAGAGGGCATCAGATATCCTGGAGCTGGAGTTACAGGTAGGTTTTAAATCTGCTTGATATGGGTGTAAGAAATGAACCTCGTTCCTCTACAAGAACAGCCAGCCCCCTTAAATGCTGAGCCATTGTCTCCAGCCCCAGGGAAAGAAATATTAAAAGAAATTATATTTGTTTGCTACAATAGAAAAGTCTACAAATGGATTTTACACTTATTAAGAGGAAAGTGAATACTTTCAAGGGCTATATGGACACTTCAGTAATTCATCCATCTATCTCTTTTTTTGTGCTATTTGTGTAGGTTTCAAGACCAGGATTCACTAATCTCACCAGTGAAGTGTAAGACAACTTCTTCTGGTTCCATCTTCTCACTGTTGGGCAAGTGGACTAATGTCACTCCCATTGAGTTCTGGTAGCCTCTCACATCCCAGGTCTGTGGGACATTCTAGAGTTTCCCGCTGCCCATAACCCTCACTGCTGCATATTTCCATTCATTCTCCTGGCCATCTGGGCATCCCTCCTATCTCTCTCCATACCTGATCCTGTCCCTTCTTTTCCACTCCTCATCCCTTCTTCCACCCAGTTTTCTTCCTCACTCTGCATCCTGTGACTATTATGTTCCCCTTCCAATTGGGTTTCAGGTATCCAAACTTGAGCACTCCTTGTTAAGCTTCCAATGGTCTGTGAGTTTTATCACGGATATTCTACACTTTTGGGCTAATATCCACTTATCAATGAGTTCATACCATGTGTTCTTTTGTGATTGGGTTACCTCACTCAGGATGATATTTTCTAGTTCCATCCATTTACCTAAAAATTTCATGAATTCATTGTTTTTAATAGCTGAGTAATACTCCACTGTGTAAATGTACCACATTTTCTGTATCCATTCCTCTGTTGAGGGACATCTGGGTTGTTTCCAGCTTCTGGCTATTATAAATAAGGCTGCTATGAACATAGTAGAGCACATGTCCTTATTACATGTTGAAACATCTTTTGGGTGTATGACCAGGAGTGGTATAGCTGGGTCTTCAGGTAGACCTATTTCCATTTTCTGAGGAATTGCCATGAAGTGGAGACTTAAGCGTTCTTTGGAAAGTAGGTTTAATGGTGTTTTGTTGGGGCAAACTCTTAAAGGAATGTTTTCTTAAAATAGACACATATGTGAAAGGCTAAAGCAGACTAGTGAAAGAACATTTTGTTGAAGCAGACACAGGAAAGCGGATGTTCTGCTAAAGCAAACACGTGAAAGGACATGTGATGAAGGATTCTTTACTAAGAACACACATGAATTGGTCCACCTTACATTTCGTAGTTAAGCTACATTTGTTGGGACTCTATAGAGAAAAACACACTAGAAAACTTCTAGTGTTATGCTACAGGTTCTTGATGCTTTCATGGACTCAGGGTAATTGAAAGAGTGAAGTCATCTAAGACAGATGCAGGTACTAAGGCAAGACACATGCTGAAGCAAGACACGCGCTGAGAGAAGAACCACAGAGGACACATGTTTGCCTTGACCATGGCGTCTGTTCACAGCAGTAAAACCGTAACTAAGATAGAGGCTATTGTGAGTGTGCAGTCTAGTTATAGCAGAAGACACCAGTATTTTGGAAAAGCCAATGTCATGGGATGATCATCAAGAACAGCAGCAGCACTGGAGTACAGGTAGCTGAAGCCTAGAAGACAAGCTGTGTCTATAGACGGAAGAGATGGAGAAGTGACTCATTCCCTGTGGAGGAGCTCAGGAGATCATGAGTGAATCCCAGACATTGGATGAGTTAGAATTTGATTTTGCTTTTGATTGTGGCTGTGCCCTTATACTTTTATTTTTCACTCTTGAAGTAAGAAAATACTTTAGTGCAGCCTACAGTTAAGAGACTTTGAATTGTAAAAGAGTTTGATTTCAAAAGAGACTGGATATTTTAAAGGGATTGAAAATTTAATATGTTTAAATTTGTAAGGACTTGGAATTTTTAAAGTTATTTAGATCTTGAGAATGGAAAGTAAGGGTTAAGGCTTAATAGTGATGTGTTTGTGTGTCAAGTTGACAAGAGGTCAGCTGTACTGGCTGGTTTTCAACTTGACATAAGCTGGAGTTAACACAGAAAGGATTATCCCTTGAGGAAATGCCTCCATGAGATCCAGTTGTAAGGCATTTTCTCTATTAGTGATTAATGAGGGAGGGCCCATTTTGGTTGGTGCCATCCCTGCTTTGGTTCTATAAGAAAGCAAGCTGAGCAAGCAAGCCAATAAGTAACTACCCTCAATGGCCTGTCCATCAGCTCCTGCTTTCTGACCTGCTTGAGTCCCAGTCTTGACTTCTATTGATGATGAACAGCAATGTGGAAGTGTAAGCCAAATAAACCCTTTCCTCCTCAACTTGCTTCTTGGTCATGATATTTTGTGCAAAAATAGAAACCTAACTAAGACAGTTACACTGCCAGACTGATTTCCAGAGTAGTTGTACCAGTTTCCAATTCCACCAGCAAAGGAGGAGTGTTCCCCTTGCCCCACATTCTCACCAACATGTCCTATCTCTTGAATGTTTGATCTTAGCCATTCTGATTTGTGTAAGGTGGAATCTCAGGGTCATTTTGATCTGCAATTCCCTCATGATTAAGGATGCTGAACATTTCTTTAAGTACTTCTCAGCCATTCACCCCAGTAGATAGAAAGGGCCCCCATTTGAGGCAGGGGGCCATCCACTCATCTTCAAAAAATTTAACTCAGAATTGTTCCTATATAAAGGAAATAAAGGAAATGCAGGGACAAAACTGGAGGAGAGACTCAAAGAAAGGCCACCCAGTAACCAGCCCAACTTGGGATTCATCCCATGCATGCACACCAAATCCAGATACTATTACTGAGGCCATACTGTGCATGCAGACAGGAACCTGGCATGGCTGTCCTCTGAGAGGCTCTACTAGCACCTGAATGAGATAGATACAGATACTTACAGCCAACCATTGGATTGAGGTCAGGACCAATAAGGAAGAGTTAGAGGAAGGACTGAAACAACTGAAGGGGATTACAACTCCATAGGAAGAACAACAGTGTCAACTAACCCAGACCCCTCAGAGCTCCCAGACACTAAGCCTAAAACCAAGGAACATACATGGGCTGGCTCATGGTCCTGGGCACATGTGTAGCAGAGGACTGCCTTGTCTAGCCTCAGTGGGAGAGGATGCACTTAATCCTGTGGAAACTTGATGACTCAGGGAAGAGGGTTGCTGAAGGGGGTGAGTTAGGGGGTGGGCAGTTTGTGAAGTACCCATCAGAGGTAGGGGTGGGAGGAAGATGGGGTGAATAACTCAGGGAGGGTGGACCAGGAAGGGGCCCAACCTGTGGAATATAAATAAAATAATTTTTAAAAAGACAACTTCTTTATGTCAGTTTTGAGCAATGTACTTTATGCTCAATACTTGCATGATATGACTTATTAAAAAACACTGTTCAATGACTAAGAAGTCCTGTACTCATTTTCATCAAATACAGTAATACACGACAGTATGGTTTGATAACAGGAACTATATTTCTTCCATATTTTAGGTATGGAGAAAATAACTATTCAGGAAAATCATCATGCTGATATACATTATTGCTGAAGTAGAGTGTGGTGAATCCATATTCTGTAACACTTATTCAGTAATGTGTATTTAATGAAAAAAAGGGATTTCATCGACTGCTTTGTGTAATTGTAGTTGTAAGGTAATTATCTTTGAAACTGAATCTCTAAGTGTATTGATGCATTTGTGGGGGAAATAAGTAATATATTGTATTAAATTATAAAGTAGGGTTTTTATTTTCTGGCAGTGCCTTATACGCTAGAGTCTTTTTATCTTCTTTTGCTTTTTTGTGTGGAAGACTGTAAAGAGGTCTGATTTGTCAGGAATATAGATTTTTCTCTAGTTAAAGGTCAGGTGCTGAGCAATTGATTTGATTGCTGAGCCATTGGGTCATTAAGTTGCCTGAAATAACCTTGTTGCAAGTATTCATTGGTGAGTCCATCTGGGGTTTGTACTTAGAGCTTATATTTGGGTCTATGAGAAATGCCAACTTGAATTTTGCTTTTTGACTTACAAAAAACAAAAGGTAGTAGAAGATGTCCATAGCACAGAAATGAAAAATTTGCAAGTGAAGCTCTTTGTGATTTCAGAGTAAACAAAGCTTTTTAAGGCCTGAGATTTTATTTGAGATTTCTCTTTCTTTTTTTCATATTCAAAACTGCAGCAACTCTTGGAAATGAGAGAGAAGTCTGTGTCTATAAAATATCACCCAAAGGTCTTGGAGTGCTTGGAGTGCAGATGTATTGAGTTTATGAACTAAATGAGAATGCTGACTACATAGAGGAAGGTAGTCAGGGATTGGACAGGTAAGCCAATGTCGAAGTCTGCCTTCTTCAGAATGGCACTTTAAAGAGGCATTACTGACATTATTCTATTAGCTTAAAGAAAGTTGAAGTAAAGCCACTAAAAGGAAGATCATTGGACTTGAGTTTCAAGGTCTCAGTTATGTTCACTTAACCTCTAGCCTTGTACTAGTTAATTAACTCCTATAAAGATGTTCAACTTTCTCTGGGCGGTGGTGGCGCATTCCTTTAATCCCAGCACTTGGGAGGCAGACACAGGTGGATTTCTGAGTTTGAGGCCAGCCTGGTCTACAGAGTAAGTTCCAGGACAGCCAGGGCTACACAGAGAAACCATATATATATATATTCCAATTTTTAGTAGAAATTATAGCATTTAGAGTACTGTTCCAAGTACTATTTTGAATTATTCCTCCATTTTAATGAACATTGACCAAATTCATTAATTATCCAAAGCACAGAGTCTCTCTTCATTATTGTTGGGGTGACTTTCAGATTATGATTCTGTTTGGAGAATTAATGAATGAGTTTCCACATATGTCATACTACAAGGATCATCTAATATGAACATTGCCACTAAGTTTCAAGAAATTCCAGTTTGCTTCTAACAGCATAATTATTATTCCTGACTTCATTTAGCTGTTCTTCTTTTTCTTTATCAATATCACATATCAGTCTATGAAATTTATATGTTTTTCTTTTTATGTTTTTATGGTCTTACTCAGGAAAAAATGAGACAAGAGCTGCTCTGAATAATGTTTATACAATGGCAATTAAAAACATTTTAGTTTTCCTAAATTTTTTTCTGGTATGGCCTTATTTGTTAACTTGCAGAACCCTGACCAGACAGTATTTTGGGTATAATAATTTGAAGATACTTTTTCAGTGTTGGAGAGTAAGCCTAGGGTCTTGTGCATGGTAGGAAAAGATTATAGCAACAAATTGCATCCATGGCCCAACTTCTCGAGTATTTCTAGTTCTTGAGTATTTTTAGTTCCTCAGAATGATTGTCATGAAATTAGGTAATTTACCTATCTATGTCAAAACATGTTGTTTACTCAGGAATTTTCTTATCAACCAGTCATCTTAAGCTGTTAATACGTACTGTTTGTCTAATCTCCATGGCATTCAAATACTGTTCATCTATTTCTCTTTCTGCCTGTCTGTCTACCTATCCATTTTTATACTTATCTTCTATGAATTGTAGTCTTATTAAACATGAATTTAAGTATGAGAAAAAAATTGTTTAAAGCATTGGCATGTGGTCATGGAGGAGAAGTAGAGGAGGCAAAGCCGGAAGAGGAGAAGACAGATGCTGATCTTGTTCTTTGAGGTTACTGTTGTGCAAATATCAGAAGGCTACACCTAGACAGTATTGTGAACAACTCAACTAAGACAGTTGAAGAGAAGTGATAGGAATATGTAATATATGTAGTAGATCTTTTGATCCCTAAGGACATGCACTTGAGGTGTTCTACAAGACCCTTGTCTCTTCTTTTACTATTTCATTTCTTGTCAGGATGTCAGGATTTTGCTTCTCAACAAGGTTCTGCCATGGTATAATATCTTGCCATAAGTCCCCAAGCAGTAGGACTCCCAGTCATGAACTGTTTCAAAAGTGGGTCAATATTTGTAATAATATTAGAATACTGAGTGCAACAGCCATAATTTCTATTAACAAAGTAAAAAAAAAACTTATTCATAGGGAAACTTGGAAGATATTACATTTTCTTTAACCTACTGCTTTCTTAAATCAGTTGCAGAGGATATATTGTGTGTTTTACCCCTTCATCCTGTTAAAAAGAATGTAATCCTTTGATCATGTAGCTATAAGTCTGAAATATTACAAGAAAAATTTTTTTCTGTTCTTTTGGGGACTGGCCTTTGAGGCGATATTGCTAAGTTGGGAGAACAATTATAGTGTCTTGGATGAATATCATGAATTTTCATAAATGTTAAACTACTGGGAGGATGAAAAGGAGCACCAAATTTCTGTCAGTTTCTGGGCACTCTTTATGACTGGAATTGGTCAAGCAATTCTGGAACATCTATGATGCAAAGCAGTAACATTGAATTTTAGAGTAGAGAATTAAAAGGTCATATTACAGAGTAAAATGCAGTGTCTTTAAGGGCTAAAAGTGAGGAAAGGTGCCATTTCAAAGGAAGACACCCTCATAAGTGTGAGGGTGGACAAAGTTAAGAAAAAATTTAATTTATACTAATTTTAATGGCACATATTTATTCTTTGACAATTCCAGACATGTTTTCAGTACATTCACTCCATTTCCCTCTCTTGTATATTTCCCACTCCACCTCGAACTTTCCTCTTAATCAAAAAATCTCTCTTTTACTTTCATGTATGTGAGCTACTGAGTTTAATTAGGGTACATGCATGAGCAAGGGTGTGCAGTGTTTGACTGAGGAGGGGACAACTTAGCTGTGAATATATCACTGAAGAAAAATAACTTTCCTTCCACAGAAATTTACTATGTTGACAAGTCTTCTTATGAAGCAGTCCACACGTAGAAGAATGGTGTGTGTGTTATAATATAAAGAAAAAATAGAGAGTGGACCCTATTAGAACAGTATTCAATGTCCTAAATTAAATTTATAGATATATTTACCTTTCCCGTGGGTTTTTTGCCTAATCTTGAAGACTTAAATTTAACTCTATATCATTATTATGTGTGAGTGAATTATGAGCCTCTGTTTTCCATAGTTTTGAAGGCTATTTTTTATAAGCATGACATCGTACAGCCTGAGAAATACAGACTCAGAAATAATAAAATCAATAGACTTTGATTTTATGAATAAATTATATTTGAGAACATTGAAGAAGAGCACACATAATGAATTTCAGGTGGTGATTGGCTCTATCTTCATGCATGATATTTGTGGTTTTGTAACAAAAATCAATTTTATCATTAATTTACATATTTTTTAAAAATGCAAATACCATCAATTATAACTTTAGGAGGTCTTTGAGTAGAATGGCTGCCCGCATGTGGGTACTTTACCTTGTGTACTTCTATTTTAGGTGAAAGTCTTAAATTACTACTCTCAAATACTTTAGAGGGTCTATCATAAGTCCATGTTTCTTGACTCCAAAAGTTATTTCCTTTATCACATAAGACCTCTAGGGAAATACAACAGCTAATTCATTTTGTCTATGATACTGAAGCAGAACATACTGGAAACCAAATGGTGGCATTTGACCTCTGAATGGCAAAAAAATTTAAAAAGAAGAAACTACATTTAATATTTTGACATATATTTCAGATATTAAAATAAAAACCTTTGGCTGAAATAGTAGAGAACTCTTTTGCTCTAGACATTGGAAATAATGTTAATGGGAAAGTGTGTTTTATATGCCCTCTTTCTTTCTACTTTTCTGTGAACATATATAGTACCACTCAAGAATTATTCAATGAATTTCCAGATTATCACTTAAAAGCTGCCAAGAAGCAAGAAACAGAAAGGAACCAGCTGTAGATAAACAAGGACAATGTTTCAAAGTGCAGGTTGTGTTATAGTACTACAGTTCTTTAAGAGAGTATCACTGTGAAATCTGAGTATATTTTTTTCATAGTGTTTCTTAAAACTGGACCTTGGGTTGGAGAGATAGCTCAGTCTAAGTGCTTACTTTGCAAGTACAAGGATATGAGTCCAGTCCCAAGAACCCGTTTTAAAAAGAGTTAGCATGTATTTATAATACCTCAGTTGGGAAAGTGAGCACAGGCAAGTAGTGGGCCTCATCTGCTGCCATTCCAACCTGTTTAAAGAGTTCTAGGCCAGCGAGAAACTGGGATCTCTAAAAAAAAAATATAGCTGACAGAAGAGGAAAAGTATCTGAGTTTTCCTTTGGTTTTCACATATGTGCATTCAACTGTACAGATTTGAACACACATTTGGCAGTCATTACACAGTAAAAAAATGTAGTTTAAAGTGATAAGAACTATAAAGGGATAAAATATCTGCAAATAATTTATCTGATAACAAACTTCCATACAAAATGTTAAAAAACTCTTACACCTTGTTAGCATATATGAAAACAAAAAATAATATGAGCATACTATTTCAATGAAAGAGCTTCAATCTGAGCGGCAGGACACATACCTTTAATCTCAACATTTTCAAGGCAGAGGGAGGTGATTTTGAAGACAGCATGATCTGGATAGTGAGTTCCAGATCAGTTGGGGCTGCATATTTAATACAAATACAAGAGATAATATATTTTCTTTTTCTACTTATGTGAAACGGCCAAAACAACCAAAACACAAAAATTGAAAGCAGACTGAGGTTTTCCTGGGGTAGTAGTGATGGGTAAGAAAGATCAACAGTAAATGGACGTGAATGTTAGTATTGGGCAGTGGTTATGTTCTGTGACTAAGTTACAGAAATGGGTTTGACAATTGTATAGTCATATAAAAAAGCCGAACAAATTATACTTTCATAAAATTATTTCTAAGCAATGACAACAGAATTCTGCATATTAACAATGTTAAACCTACCACAGGATTGATCCTTTGAAATATTGGTTACTTGGTTATTTTTGGGCTCATAATTGGCTTTTCAGTTGAAATCAGTATGCTTCTTTAATCAGATGCAGAAAATTAGTGTGACTGGTATCTTGATAATTGGTAAATAGTGGGCTGTATCTACTCTCTTGAGGATAGGTGATTTAAACAATAATTAAAATATTATCTATATTATGATTATAGCTGTATAACATTTTACCAGATGTATATTCCATGTTGTCTGTTGTCTTTACTCATCAGTTGATTGGCAGTTATGTTGTTTTTGTTACTTGACTGTAGCCAATAAAACTACAATGAACATGGATGTGCAGATGCACCTTGAAGCTGCTTATTATATATATATATATATATATATATATATATATATATATATATATATCTCCTCATACTAGTGGTTATATATATATATATGTATATATATGTGCATATATATATTTGTACTTATCTATCTATCTATCTATCTATCTCTATATATATTATATGAAATCAGTAATAAGGATTGCTGTTACATATTTGATTTTTAATTTTTAAAAGACCCTTTGAACCTTTTCCCATGATGCTTGTGCATTCTGACAATGTGGATGGAAGTAGTAGTCAATATGCTAACCAAAATAGGGTGAACACATAAAGACAGGTGTCACTTGATGTCAATTATATGTGCTATCTAAAAATTTTACTGTCATAGAAGTTGAGACTAGAAAGGTAGTAATCAGAGACAGGAGAATATAGGACAGAAGATTATATGAAGGTTGACACGTAGGTCCTAAGTTAGATTTAGAAAGGAGCAGAAATTTCTGATGTTCTATTTTTTTAACAGTAGAATGACTTTAAAGAACACTAATGGTTTACTTCAAAAGCTAGAAAAAAATATCTCTGCGAAACAAAGTTAGCTTTCTCATTATGTAAAGATAAGGAATAAGACACATTTTATGTTTAAGTATGGACATAGAGAGAAAGACAATAAGAAACTTGGAGACAGACAATATATATTGCATCCATGTGTGCAAAATATGAAGATGATGAGTCATACTTAGGTGTATTTACTATATATATGTCTATACATATATGCATATATATATTACAAATGTACAAGTATTTATATACAGATATGCATGTATAGTTTTATATATAATTTTGTGTCTACAAAAATTGTTTTATATGTTTCTGTTATAATGAAGAAATATTTGAGAAAATGGGTATGCTTGTCTTCATCTAAAATTTACATAATACATAAATGGGTTGACATATTTCATGTTTCTTTCTTCATTGGGTTGACATATCTCATGTTTCTTTCTCCATTAATATGAATATGAAAGTTTTAATAAATTCTTACAAGTAAAATAGATTTAAATTAAAGAATAATGTGGAAAATCAGAGGAAAATCCTGTTAAATATTTTAAATACAATCATTTAGATATTCTGCAGTGTATATATTAAAAATCAGGTTGTATATCACACATCTATGCATTTTCCTTATCAATTAACAAAACAAAAAATTATCTTTGTTTTTATGTCTTTTACATTATGTTCAAGATTATTTAACAAGATTCTTTAAATGTATCATAATACCAAAATACTATTTTTATTAGGTTATTTATCTACATCCCAATTGATTGTAGTTTCTTTGTCCTCCTCTCCTCCCAGTCCCTCCCTCTCACTTCAACTCTCCCCAGTCTATCCTTCCTTCTCTTCTCAGAGAAGGCTAGGCCTCCCATGGATATCATTATGGATATCCATCTTGGCATATCAAATTGCAGTAAGAATAGGAAAATCTTATATTAAGGCAAGACTATGCAGACCAATTAGCGGAAAGGCATCAAAGGCAGGCACTGTGGTCAGAGCCAGTCCCTACTCCTGCTTTAGGAGGCTCACATGAGCACAGCTGCACAACTATTACATATATAGAGAAGGAGTAGGTCTGTCCCATGCATACATGTTCTCTAGTTGAAAGTTCAGTCTCTATGAGCCCTTATGGGTTCTGTGGGTTTTCTTGTAGTGTCCTTGACCCCTTTGTCTTGTTCAATCCTTCCTCCACCTCTTCCACAAGATTTACTGCCCTGTCTCCAAGCTCCACTTACTGTTTGGCTGTTGGTCTCTGCATCAGTTTCCATCAGTTGCTGGGTGAAGCCTCTCTGATGACAGTTATGATAGGCTCCTGTTTGCAAATATAGCAGAATATTACTAATAGTGTCAAGGATGGGCTCCCTTTCATGGCATGGGTCTCAAGTTGACCCAGTCATTGGTTGGCCCTTCCCTCAAATTCTGCTCCATCTTTTACTCCTACATATCTTGCAGACAAATTGTGGTTATAAGGTTTACACCAAGAGCTTAGGTTTACACTAAGATCAACATTTAATAAATGGGCCCTTGTGAAACGGAAAAGTTTCTGTAAGGCAAAGGACACTATCAAAAAGGCAAGTTGGCAGCCTCCACAATGGGAAAAGATTTTCACCAACTCCATATCTGACAGAGGTCTGACATTCAAAATATATAAAGAACTTAAGAAAATAGACATAAACAACCCAAATAACCCACTTTTTTAAATGGGTCATAGAGCAAAACAGAGAACTCTCAACAGAGAAATCTCAAATGGCTGAAAATTATTTAAAGAAATGTATAATGTCCTTAGTCATCAGGGAAATGCAAATCAAACTACTCTGAGATTCCATCTTACACCTGTCAGAATGGCTAAGATCAAAACTCAAGTGACAGCAGTATATGCTGGCAAGGACACAGAGCAAGGGAAACACTCCTCCATTGCTGGTGGGAGTGTAAACTTTTACAACCACTTTGGAAATCAATTTGGCAGTTTTTCAGAAAACTGAAAATAGTTCTATCTCAAGACACAACAATACCATTCCTGGGCACATACCCATAAGAAACTCCACCCTACCACAAGAACAACTATGTTCTTAGTTGTAAGAGCTAGAAACTGGAAACAACCTAGATGTTCTTCAACTGAACAATGAGTAAAGAAAATATGGTAATTTACACAATGAAGTATTACTCAACTGTGAAAAATAATAACATCATGACATTTGCAGACAAATGAATGGAACTAGAAAATGTCGTCCTGTGTGAGGTAGCTCAGACCCAGAAAGATAAATATGGTATGTACTCACTTATAAATGGATATTAACCATAAAGTACAGGACACTCATGTTACAATCCACAGATCTAAAGAAGCTAAGTAACAAGAAGGGCCTAAGAGTGGAAGCTTGAATCTCACTGAGGAGAAATAGATTAGGAATGGGTTGGGTTGGGTAGACAGAGGGAGGTGACTGGGTGAGGGAGCAGGTATGGTGAAAAAAGGAATGAGGTAGGGGAGGATATATATCCTATATATCCTCCCATATATATATATAACTAGAAGAGACAAGAGGATTTTGATGGGTCATCTCTGTAACAAACTTGAAACCTAGGGCAATGGAAACACAGGAATCTATGAGAGTGACCCTAGCCAAGATTCCTAGCAATGGGAGACATGAAGCCTGAACCAGCCATCTCCTGGAATCAGGCAAAACTTCAATGGAAGGATTGGAAAACCAACCCAGCAAAAATATTACGTTAATATTAAATATTAGTATTTAAAAAGTATTTTCTTGGAACTCCTGATTATGTATGGAGTTGGTAGTTCTCTATTCATTCATGATTCTGTTCATTTGTTTCATGGGTCTGTTCTTTTGGAATCTCTTTACTGAGTCACATAAAGATAAGATAGCATCCAGTTTTTCATCTTACCTGAGTATGCCAAGGGCTTTTATTTTTAAATCTAGATTCTGTATATGAAAGGATTTAGGTTAATATGATCATTTCACTTCCATTGTTGTTCCTGGTTACTCATTTATTTTTATGTTAGAATACTACTGTGTTGTTGTAAACAGTCACCACTTTCTAATAATTTATGTTATTTACAAAATTTAGCAGTGATTAAAATACATGCTGGCTGCTTCTGCGTTTTTCCCAATATGAATAAAACTGCTGCAAACGTTTGTGATTATGTTTTTAAAGTCATTTGGGAAAAAGTCTAAGACAAAAATTGCCACCTTATTTGATAATATTATATCATTTAGCTTTGAAAGATACTGTGAGACAATTTTTTAAACTTTTACACAATTTTACATTTCCACTATCAGTGATTGTGAGTTTTTGTCATCCATATCTTCTCCAGTATTTGTTGTCAGTGCTTTGGATTTTTACCACTGTACTAGCCATTTCGTGGTATTTCACTGCTGTTTTAGTTTATATTAATAATTTTATAATGACATGGTGTATACTTTGATATGTTTTATTTTCTATTCATATCTTTGTTTGGTGAGGGATGTATTCAGTCCTTAGAGCCATTTGTTATTTTAGGCTTTTATGTCAAAATTTTGAAAGTTCATTTTATAAATATGGTATTTATCAGATATGTGTTTTGCAAATACTTTCTTTCTTGGTTTATATTTTCATTCTGTTATCAGTATTTTAAGGTCTCTTCTCACTTAAATAAAGCCCAATTTAACCTTATTTTATTTTAAGAATTGTGCTTTTGATAATAAATCAAGACTGCCACTTCCAAACCCAAAGTCACCTATATTTTCTTGTTATTCTCATTAATATTTAAATTTACATAATTCCTTTTGAGTTTATTTTGTGAATGGAGAAAAATCAGCACCCAGGCTCTTCTATTTTGGTAGAAATATCCAATTATGTTGTTACAGAATAATTTCTTGAAAATATATGGTTTTCATTAAATTATTGCTATTCCTTTGGTACAGATCGGCTCATTTATTTGAAGGTTCTTTTACTACAGTCTCTTGTCATTCCCCTTTTCTGTTTTCTAATCCCATAACATTTGATTTTGTAGCTTTCATAGTAAGTTTTGGTTTTCCTAGTTAGTTCTCTTTTAGTATTTTATGTGCTATTATAGCTATTATGTCACTTCATATAATTTTAAAATATAATTACTTTCACAGACAATATGATTTTTGGGATTTAAATAGAGATCATATTGAGTCTGTGCATATATTTTGGAAGACCTGAAGTCTTAATACTAGTGATTTATTCTGTATGTATCATTTATTCAGAAGTTTCAATCCATTTAACAAAATTGAACCTGTATTTCCACATGGATCTTGAACATATATTAGATCTATATTTAAGTATTTATTTTTTGGTTGTAATGGAAATGGAGTTGTTTTGAATTTCAAATTCCAAGTGTTCGTTATGAATATATGATATTAGCTAGCTAAGTTCAGATGTTCTTTTTAAATTAATTAATTAATTAATTCATTAACACTCCAGATTTTATCCCCTCCATCCACTTTCCAACTCTTCAACATCCCATACCTCCAACCCATCTCCATGAGGCTGTCGCGAGGCTCTCTCCACAAGTTCCCGTCTCCGTGAGGCTGTCCCCACTCCCACCCCACCCCCCCAACCTCTAAACTCCCTGGGGCCTTCAGTCTATTGAGAGTTAGGTGCATCTTCTATGATTGAACACAGATCTAGCAGTCCTCTGCTGTATATGTGTTGGGGGCCTCATATTAGCTGCTCTATGCTATCTGATCGGTGGTCCAATGTTTGAGAGGTCTCAGAGGTCCAGGTTAATTGAGACTGTTGGTTCTCCTACAGGGTCGCCCTCCTCAGCTTTTTTCAGCCTTTCCCTAATTCAACCACAGGGGTCAGCAGTTTCTGTCCATTGGTTGGGTGCAAATATCTGCATCTGATTCTTTCAGCTGCTTGTTGAGTCTTTTGGAGGAAAGTCATGATAGGTTCTTTTTTTGTGAGTGCTCCATAGCCTCAGTAATAGTGTCAGGCCTTGGGACCTCCCCTTGAGCTGGATCCCATTTTGGACATGTCACTAGACCTTCTTTTCCTCAAGCTTCTCTCCATTTCCATCCCTGTAGTTCTTTCAAACAGGAACAAATATGGGTCAGAGTTTTGACTGTGGAATGGCAACATCATCCCTCACTTGATGCCCTATCTTTCTGCTGGAGGTTGGCTCTACCAGTTCCCTATCCCTACTGTTGGACATTTTATCTAAGGTCCTCATCTTTGAGTCCTGAGAATCTCTCATGTTTCAGGTCTCTGGTGCATTCTGGAGGGTCTCCACAACGCCCTACATCCTGAGATTGTCTGTTTCCATTCTTTCTGCTGGCCATCAGGGCTTCAGTCCTTTTCCCTCACCCAATCAGGTTCCCCTCTCTGTCCCCCACCCCATTTCACTTTCGCTCCCAGTTCCCTCCCTCATTCCCCATTTGTGATTGCTTTATTCTCCCTCCCCAGTGGGACTGAGGTGTCCTCACTTGGGGCCTTCAGTTTGTTGACCTTTTTGAGTTCTGTGGACTGTATCTTGGGTATTCTGTACTTTTATTTTTTTTTTTTTTTGGCTAGTATCCACTTATCAGTGAGTATATGCTATGCATGTCCTTTTGGGTCTGAGTTCCCTCACTCAGGATGATATTTTCTAAGTCTATCCATTTGCCTGCAAAACTCAGGATGCTCTCATTCTTAATAGCTTCTTTAAGATTTTCTGAATAACTATGACATCACCTGAGAACAAAAACAAGTTGATTTTTTCAAAACATATGTCTTTTGTTTTCCTTTTGTATTAAGTAACAGAATTGGTATGATATGAAAAATAACTGTTGAGGGGAGAGTCATTCTTACCTTGATTTTAAGCTTCCTACCTTGCTTTGTATTCATTTGTGGGAAAGCATCCAGTTTTTCACAAGTTACACGTAGGTGTTTGTTAAATCTTCACTTGATTGAAGAAGTTGCTCTTTATTATTAGTTTGCTGAGATTTTTTTTTATCAATTGTGTTTCTTGGATTATGTCAACCATATATAATAATATGATCACAAGGTCACAAGGTTATAATTCTTAATTCTTAATTAATCGATCTTAATTCATTGGTGTGATGGGTTTATATTAATTTTGAGTTTTTATATAACCTTGTATGCCTCAAAAAGCATGGTCATAGTATATATACATTTTTATTACAATGTTGAATTTGATTTGATAATTTGTTGAATATTTTTGCATATGTTTATGAGAGATTTCTTTCCATGTGATATACATTGTTTTATTTTACTGCATAAACCTGACCTTCATGCTTTTAAAATAATTTTTATTAAAATTTTAAAATTAAAATATAATTACTTCTTTCTTTTTTTTCCTTCTTCCAACATTTCCCAAGTCCATTCCTTCCATTCTTTCCCATGATTTTCCTCTCTCTCTGTCTTAAACTCATGTCTTCTTTTTATTATTGTTGTTGTATACACACACAACCTACTGAGTCTGTTTAATGTGACTTGTAGTTCTTTGATTTCAGGGCTGTACAGTTCATACTGAACATTCATGTGGGGTGGAGTCTTTCCTGGGAGAGGCTGATTTCTCCCTCTCTCAGCAGTCATTAGTTCACCGTACACCTTAAACTATCAAATATAGAGGAAAAAAAATCAAAGAGTTAAATATATACATTGTTTTTATTTAATGTTGAAAGACTGAAAATGAAAAAAATCTGCCAATTTATTAAAAATTGATTTACAATATTAATGTGACCCCTATCAAGGTTACAGAAGAATTATTTGTTTATATAGTAAATGATGATTAGTGAGACAATTATGAAGAAGGAAGATAAAATTGGAAGAACAATGGTGAGGATCAGTTTTTAATATAGCCGCAGCACTCAGTATCTTGTCTGTGGAACCAGAAGGTCAGGCATGCAGATCAATGAAACAGAATACACAGTTCACATACAAATAGAGTATATACATAGAATTCAAAGAAATAAATCCTTTGTAAATAACAATATATCATTTGCATATAGGCAACATTATACAGATTGAACAGGTTGTATATATGTATGTGAATTCACACTACGTACACATAATTAACAGCCATACATGAAAACAAAACACACATATGCATAAAATAACATAAATAGACCCACATATCATGGCACTTGATTTTTTGACAAAGAAGACTAAATCATACAACGGAAAAAAGAAATCATCTGCAACAAATGATGATGGTCAAACTGGATGTCCATATGTAAAAGAATGAAAATAGATCCATATTTATTACCCCACACAACACTCAAGTCCAAGTAGATCAAGTACCTGACTATAAAACCAGATACAATAAATCTAATAAAACAGAAAGTGGGGAATAGCCTTGAAGTCATTGGTACAGGAGACAACTTCTGAACAGAACACCAGTGGCTCAGGCTTTAAGATTAACAATTGATAAATGAGACCTCAAGAGATTAAAAGGCTTCTGTAAGGCAAAGGACACTGTTAATAAGACAAAATAGCAGCCTACAGATTGGGACAAGATCTTCACCAACCCTACATTTGACAGAGGATTAGTATCCAAGATATATAAAGACCTCAAGAAGTTAGACTCCAACAAACCAAATAATCCAATTTTAAAAGGTGGTACAGAGCTCAACAGAGAATTCCCAACAGAGGAGTCTTGAATCGCTGAGAAGCACTTAAAGAAATCTTCAACAACCTTAGTCATCACAGAAATGCAATCCAAAATTACACTGAGATTCCATCTTATACCAGTCAGAATGGCTAAGATCAAAAACTTAATATCCATGGCTAACAAGGATGTGGAGAAAGAAGAACACTCCTCCATTGCTGGTGGGATTGCAAACTGGTACAATCTCTCTGGAAATAATTCAGGAGGTTCCTCTTAAAATTGGAAATAGATCTACCTGAAGACCCAGCTATACCACTCTTGGGCATATACCCAAAAGATGCTCCACTATACCACGAGGACACATGCTCCACTATGTTGATAGCAGCCTTATTTATAATAACAGGAAACTGGAAACAACCCAAATGTCCCTCAAGTAAAGAATGGATAAAAAAATAAAATTAATTCATTTAAACAGTGGGATACTACTATTCAGCTATTAAAAACCAGGGCACCATGAATTTTGCAGGCAAATGGATGGAACTAGAAAATATCATCTTAAATGAGGTATCCCAGACCCAAAATTATATGTATGTTATTTGCTCACTAATAAGTCGTTATTATCTGGAAAGGACAGGATATTCATAGTATACCCAATAGACACAAAGAAGTTAAACAATAAAAAAAGGCCCAAATGAGGATGGTTAAGTCTTACTTAGAAGATGGAATAAAATAGTCATAGGAGGTAGAGGGACGAAGAGAACTAGGTCGGAGAAGGGATGCAGAGGGGAATGGGAGGGATCAGGATCATGTGTGGAGAAAGATAAGAGAGAGGGCTAGAGGGCCAGGAGAATTAAAGGAAATCTGCAGCTACTGGGGGTGGGACGGTAGGGCAATCTCTAAGAAGTCCCAGAGACGTGGGATGGGAGAGGCTCCCAGGAGTCAATGTGAATGACTTTAGCCAAGAAGCCTAACAGTGGGGACATGGAACCTGAAGAAGCCACCTTATATAACCCAGCAGGACCCCCAGTAGAGGAATAAGGACACCATCCCATTCACGAATCTTTTGACTAAACTTTGTCCTGTCTACTAAAAACGCAGGGACAAAGATGCAGAAGAGAATGAGAGAGAATAGCCAATAACTGGCTCAACTTGAGACCCATCTCATTGGAAAGCCCAAATCCCCGACACTATTAATATTACTCTGCTATGCTTACAAACAGGAGTCTAGCATAGCTGTCCCCTGAGAGGCTCCACTCAGCAGCTGACTGAATCAGATGCAGAGACCCACACTCAAACATTGGATGTAGGTCAGGGACTATTATGGAAGACTTGGGGGAAGGGTTGAAGGTCCTTAAGGGGATAGGAACTCCACAGGAAGACAACCAGAGTCAACTAACCTGTAAAGTTATGTGCTCTTAGAGAGGGAGCCACAAACCAAAGGGCAAACATGGGCTGGACCAAAGCCTCTAGCACATATGTAGAAGATGAGCAGCTCTGTCTTCATGTGGGTCCCCCAACAACTGGAGTGGAGGACTGTTCCTTAAGCTTTAGCTTGACTGTGGAATCTGTTCCACAACAGGGTATCCTTGTCTGGTCTCAGTAGCAGAGGATGCAACTAATCCTGTAGAGACTTGACATGCCAGGATGAGGGGATACCCAGCATGGGGGCCCACCCTCTAGAGGAGAGGGGGATTGGGTAGGGACTCTATGACTGGGGACTGCAAGGGGGTATATATTAAATAAATTAATTTTAAAAACAAAAAATCTTTAAAATACGAACTAAAAACTTAACTCTCATTAACAATTTAGAAATGATACATAAGGTAAGATATATAAAAGAGAGCAATTGATTATTTGGTCTTCATCAAAAATAAAAAGTGCTTGTTTTGTGAATGATTCTGTTTATCAACACAAAGAGAAATACTTACCTTGTAATCTAACAAAGGGCTGGCATATATGTAACCAACTCTCCAAACTCAGTAGTTACAGGAAAACCAATTTAAATATGGCAGAAAACAGAACGTATACTTCCCAGAAGAAGGCATACATAGACAATCAGCTTATGAAAATCAGAATCATTTGTCTCTAGCAAAATACAAATCAACACTGGAACTGCCTTCGAGTACGTAGTGATGAATAAACGCAGCACGGTGTAGAAGTGCTGAGTGAGGGAGCACACTGGAGCTCTCAGCCATCCTGGTGAAAAATTCAGCAATTCCATTGTGCTAGGAACTTCGGCAGTTTCTTTCAAATACATACATCCCACCAAACCATATCAATTATTTTCTCTGTTTTACCTGGAGCACCAAAAGACATATTGTGGTATTTCTTTTAGCTACTGAAACAAATTGTCACAAAGGCAGTCGCTTGAAATAACAGAGAGTTCTAGAGAAAAGTGAGAAATCAGTTTCCCTGTGTAGGAATGATGTTGGCAGGGATGTGTTATCTGATAGCTCTAGGGGACAGCTTCTGATGGCTATTGGCATCCTGAAGCTTGTTGTCCCACCATTCCTACATCTTCTCCTACAGTTGCTTTGCTTTCTGCTCTCTGGAGCACATTTTTTCTTGTTTCTCTCCTTTTAGTACACTAGTGGCTATATTTTTAATGTACTATATTAATTAAAATAATCTTTCAGTCTGAAGATTCTCAACTTAGCTGCATTAGCTAAGCGCATTTTGCTATGTAAGGTGTATGTTTCAGTGATTATTATTATTCAGCATACCATGCTTATCTTTAGATAGATTCTTAATTTTTAATTATGAAAGTCATGAGAGTTTTATCTACAATATTTCAAAATGGAAACAGTTAAAAATCTGTCAGTAGATATTTAAATAAACTCTGGCATAGCCATAGAGTCAGTAACAACTGAGAAATTGACCACAATGATTTTCCACTCAAATATCCAATAAAAAAATAAAATAAATAAAAAATAAAAAATATCCAATAAAATTTTTTAAAATCATAAAAAAATAAAAATAAAAAAAGAAAGGAAAGGGGATTACATCTGAAATGTAAATAAAATACCTAATACAAAATTTAAAAAATAAATAAAAAAGAAAAAAAGGAAATGAGCACTGTGAGTTTAAATATGACAGAGCTATTCTCTATCTTTCTTCCTTAATTGTTACATAAATCCATGTATCTATTAAATTCATAGTGCAATGAAAACAACAACTACCTAATGTGAACTTAACCAAATGTAAGCAGAAATATTTTTAATTAATTATTTTATTTACATTCCAAATATTCTCCCATTGAGGCCAAATAAGGCAGTCCTCTGCTACAAATGTGTCAGGGGCCAATGCCCAGCTAGTCTTTGGTTTGTGGCTTAGGCTCTGGGAGATCCGGGGGTGGGGGAGTGGGGAGGGCATTCCGGTTAGTTGATACTGTTTTTCTTCCTATGGAAGAGCAATCCACTTCAGCTCCTTCCCTCCTTCCTTCCTTCCTTCCTTCCTTCCTTCCTTCCTTCCTTCCTTCCTTCCTTCCTTCCTTCCTCTAATTCTTCCAATAGGGGTCCTAAACCTCAGTGGAATGGTTGGCTGTAAGTATCTGCATCTGTCTCAGTCAGCTGCTGGTAGAACCCCTCAAAGGACAGCAATGCTAAGCTCCTGTCTGTCAGCACAACATGGCATCAGTAATAGTGTCAGGGTTTTGTGCCTATGCATGGAATGAATCCACCAGAGATATGTACAAAAGTGGAGATAATGTAACAACACATCTATGTGACTCTAGTGATGCTTCTAATTTAAATGAGAGCAACATGGAGCATAGGGATCTGATTGGTAGAAGAGACAAGGTACTGAGATTTCAATATGTTGCTTTGTCTATAGTTATGAGCTCAATGGTGAAGAATACTATTACCAAACTTGTCTCTGTCAATTTTAATGCTACTTGGTAACAAATTCACCTGCTGACTTTCTTCAGTCATTGAAAGCTCATGCCTGACAGAACAATCTTAATATTGAAATGGTGATGGTTTAGCTTATGATCAGCATCATAATTTTCTAGGAGAATCAAGCTGTTAGGATTTCATTGTATTCTGTTGACTAATAAAAAACTACATATACAAAAAGTGTCTTTTGCTTCTCCCTTCTAACAGTCAAGAGGATCATTCCGTGTATTTCCTTTATGGACCCCATCCAGACACTGTTCCAACATGCTTTGCCCCAATTCATTTCACAATCCTGTCTTTATCTCTAACATTGAGCCAGTTTTACATCATTTTGCAGAGGTTTACAGGAAATTTTAAAAAAATAAAAGATTAAGGTAAATTGCTGGTATATCCTATGAAGGCTTTATTCTTTATAGTAATATGGAACATTACTTAGAATGCCACAGTGTTTAAAAGGTCATCTTGCACAAACTTTTGATGTTTTATCTATATTACACTAACAAGACCTACTCATCCATTTCTTTGGCTATCTATTACTTTCCCATATAATGAGCTACAGCTGAATCAAGATATAAATATGTGCTTTCAATTCCTGTATAACATTTTTCATATGAATGATTTGTGATTCATAAGGTCATAAACCATGTCTAAGTCCATTGACTTTACAAAGACTGCTTTATTTGTTGATTTCCTTTTAATTATGGATATACTCTTAACCTTATACGTATCACAAAGGTCAAGAACATCTCTTCTCAGCACAATCTTCTTTGAATGACTCTCATATTTTTAAATATCATCTTGAATGTAATGAAGCATTTTCCATTTTTATTACACTGGAGTTTTTAGTGGATGATTATTCTCAACATCTATGATTTAGGAAAAACTCTCACTGGTAGTTTTCTCCTATTTTCTATTTTGAAATACCAGAGAATACTAAAAATATTTCTGATGTTGCAAGCAGTTTGTTTCATTTCTCCTTTATTAGTTATTATTTTGTATTTGTTTCAAATAGTTTTTACACTATAATATTTCATATCTTGACTATTATGCACAAGGTAAACATTAATATGTCTAATGAAACATTTATATATATATATATATATATAAAGTTAAAGCATAATATAAAGGAAGCTAGGCATTGTCAGAACAGAGTTTGCAGTTAGAAGACTAAAATTTAGCATGAGGATCCGTCTTTTGGTATGTGGCTAAGCTTCTTCAACTTGTCAAGTTTCTCTTTCTGTTGTTTTTCATAATTCTATTGTCTGATAATAACACAAGGCTACCATGATAAATATACAGAATAGCATATATTAAAGGAAAGTATATGGAATCTTTTACATAAACAGATACAATTTGTTTTACCCAAGATGAAATCCAAGATAATGGCTGTAGAATTTACTATACGTCAAGTTCAAATTTATAGTACTTAAGGGCTTTACATTATTTGGGGAAGAATAGTGCTTTGAAGTCAGATTCATTTTCAGTTATGATCATGATCAATGGTGATTGTATTATAGGATACAGTGATTTACCCTTCCTGGTAGTTATTTTCATCAGTTTAATTATTATTTCAAAGGGTTATTGTGAATACTAAAATATTTTAGTACTTGGTGTTGAGCAAATTGTGAAGCACATGTTTACAAAAGCACACTGCTTTCAGTCAATTACAAGGATTGTCAGAGGTCTAATCCATGAACCATGAACTATGTGTTTTTAAAATAGATATGACAAATTAACATGTTTATCTGTACATGCTAGGGTGCATGTATAGTTGCAGTTTAGTCTATGGCAAACCTGAAGAACTAAAGGTCATATCTAGGATACC
This sequence comes from Grammomys surdaster, assembly GCF_004785775.1. Classification (NCBI taxonomy): domain Eukaryota; kingdom Metazoa; phylum Chordata; class Mammalia; order Rodentia; family Muridae; genus Grammomys; species Grammomys surdaster. Next base: position 1,990,747 of record NW_021620798.1, read on the forward strand.
CCTTTTTTCTTTGTCTCATAGGAATGAAAATGAATTAGGAAAGAAAGAGCATAGTATAACAGTATATGTCTCTATTGAAACATCTTTCTCCCATCATACTCTGAGATGTAGATTTAAAGAGAGATAAAAGTCACTTGTGAAGCGACATTCACTCTTTCTCACTGTCTTTACTCGAGTTTGGGTTTTCTCTGCACATTGGTCCACAGAATATTGAAAGGTCAGTTGCTTACTAGCAATCTCATTTATTACTTTTTCATTTTGAGTTGAACACAGGCATCATTTGATACTATTTTTATGTATTTCCTTCCACCCACTGTTTGCAGGTTTTCCTCAGATTTTAGTATTTTTTTATGAATAAGTGCAAACTCCCAAAGATTTGGGTCATACTGTGTTTGTTAGGCAGAACTTTCAGCAGTCACTTAGTTGCAGAAGAGAAGGGCACAGTCAAACACAAATTTTACCTCCTGCTCCAAGACTGGGTTTTTCTGTATAGCCATGGCTGTCTTGGAGCTCACTCTGAAGTGAAGTCTGGCCTTGAACACAGACGTTTGCCTGCCTCTGCCTCCTGAGTAGTGGTATTAAAAGCATGCACCACTACTCCTTGGCTATGATATTTTAAAATGACTTTTATTTTCAGTTCACGTGCATTGGCATTTTGCCTATTTATATGTTTATATAAAGGTGTTAGATCCCTGCTGGAGTTACAGAAAGTTGTGAGCTGCCATGTGGGTTCTGGAAACTGAACCCATGACCTCTGGAAGAGAAGCCAGTGGTCTTAATTGCAAGCCATCTCTATAGTCCTATAAGTTTCACTTTTAATGTTAGAGTTGACATAATTTTAATTTTGTTGCTATTTATTAAGAAGCCAAAATGTTTTAAGGTACATAAAGACCAATCAAAAAATATCATCTGGATGGTTCAAATTTTATACATTAAAAATGAACCTCAGTAATGAAAGCACAAAATGTTCTCAGTTCTTTTAATTACATGTGAAATATGGATTTGGTACCTCACTTGGTTCTTATACTTAAAGGGTGTTATGATAGCTTCCAGTAAAGATTATGGTATTCTAAATAGTATTTTAGCATACTTTAATAGTGTGTAAGGTAATAAGCAAGCATCTCATGAAATGCAAAATGGGGGAAACAGATAAAATAGAATTCCCCAAAAAGAATCCTCAGAGAATAAAACCATCATAATTCTGAATTAATTTGCTAAAAGTGATCATGTAAGGAGAACTGATACCCTCAGAATACCAAGGCAGTTGCTTGGCCAGGAGTTAAGAGAACATGATAAATTTGAAATTGGCAGAAAAAATAAGGAGGTTATTCTTTAGTTTGATCCATTGGAATATGAAAGAATACACATTTTGGCTCTTCATTTTTACTTGAGAATGCATGGTGTATTAGATCCCTTGCAAAGCACCAGTAGTGAGATACTGATAGTAGAGATGATTATCTCTTGAGATATTCATACTATAGCACTGCAAAAACATTCAGACAAATATATTTATATTTTTGACAAATTATGTATGTATAGTAGTGTGTATATATCTTTTTAATAGAGATATGTTCTATAATTGTATTTCTATAAGACGGTTGAAGATAATATGGAGAAACATAAAGCAGAGAAGAAGGATAGGATATAATAGATGAGGTAGAATGAAGGAGTTGTGTCAAAATGTGACCTGAAGACATACTTCATGTACTTAAAGATAGGATGGAAGGAGTCATGTAAAAACAGGTGTAACATAGGATAATATTGCATCCAGAGGGAATTATAAATTTAATGTCAAAGAACATGAACATTTTTTTCTCCTGGAGCTATTCAGTACCTACCTTGGAAGGAGGAGTAGGGCTGGGATTAAATAAGAGAACAGAATGGTGGAAGGAATGGATAGGAAGATATTATCAAGAGTGGTCCATGTGTCATTTCTTTGGTATCCCCAAGGCCTACCATTAGCAAGAGACTTCATAGGATGTTTGAAAAGATGGTAATTAACCAAAGAGGGGAAAAATGACAGCTGTTTTTGATACCACACATAACAAATAAATAATACTGTTAGTACTAGAATTCTTAATGTTAAACCAGTAATATACTAAGTAATATTCATAATTATGCTTTCTTTAATATTATATTGATGGTCTCTGGGATTGAGGATTACTTCTAAGAGGAGATAAACTTTCAAGCAATCACCTGGGACCATGCAAACACAATTTAGATCTTTTTCTTCCTGTCTTAACGAGGTTTCCATTGCAGTGAAAAGATACTATGACCAAGGCAACTTTCAGGTTCAGAGGTTCAGTCCATTATTATCAAGGCCTGAAGCATGGCAGTGTCCAGGCAGACATGGTGCTGGAGAAGGAGCTGAGAGTTCTATATCTTGATCTAACTGTAGACAAGAAACTGCTGGCTCCCACATGGCTAGGATGAGGGTCTCAAAGTCCACCCCCCACAGTGACACACTTCCTCCAACAAGGCCTCACCTGCTCCAACATGGCTACACCTCCTAATACTGCTACTCCTTAGGCCAAGCATATTCAAACCACGACACTTACCAACTAGTTATTGATGATTACCTCTTTTGACATTTCCTAAATTGGACTGCAAACAGTCTTGCCTTTACTATTGCCTAGCCCATAGTTTGGTAACTGGGATTTACATAAAAGAACATTCTTTAGCATCATCAGTGTTTGGAAATACCAATATTTCTGAACAATTAATTAATTATTCATCAATTATTTACATGCTCTTTCACATTTAACTTGTGACTTAATATATTGGTGTCCTAGGTCTGTGTCCTCTATATTCTGTGGCTAACTTGATATCTAGCCATATGGATTATCTTCTCCTGGCTGTGTCCTGGACTTTCTTTTAACCCCACATTTAATGTCCTTCTTGACTTACCGTACCTCGAGGGCATACTAGATTTAATAATACTCCATGGCCTCTAATGCCTCTTGGCATACTCACATTCCTTGCAGGAGGGTTCTAGACAATATGTGCTTCATGGATTTATTTTAAGTCCCAGAGAAGATAATTTATGAGGTAAGAAATTTATAAATTTTGAAATACTTTATACTTGTAATGAAATCTCTAGTCCTAAGGCCATAATTTCTAAAATAAAAAGATTACAGCAATGGCAATGTCATTGTATAGTGCCAAAGGAGCAAGAAAGAGCAAGGAAAAGAGAAAAAAGCAGTTAAATAGGAGACCTACCTCTGTCAGGGACAAGATTAATTATCAGCAAGAAACCAAGTGACCTTTGGAAGAGTTAGGGCAGCTGGTTTAGGGTCTCCCCATCAGTCCTTGTAGAAGTGCTACACAGCTCACCTACCTCTCTGTCCTTCTCTCACAGATGATTTGGATCGCATTCCTCATTTACTTTGTGTCAGATATTTACACCATCGTTGCTCCCTGTTCTAGCTATCTCTTTCTGTTTGCTCCGGGCTCTCTGTCTCTTTGTTTCTTATCTTATGTCACTTTCTTTTTTTATGTTGCTATTTTCTTGTTTTGTCTCTTGATCCTTGAAATCAATACAGTGACTCCTTGAGACAGGAACTGAAAATTATGATGTTTACATTAAAAAAGTGATGCATAACTTAAAAATCACTAAGTTCTGAGTGAATATCTGATATTCCAGGTTAATGATGGCATCATTAGCCTCAAACAGACTTGTTTTTCATGTGATATCATTTGAGTGTTTTAATGGGTTGAATTCTAAAATGCCATGTAAATGTGTAACACAATCATTTGGGGGGAAGTATATAGAACAGTAGGACAGAATCTTGTGATTTACCCCTTGGGATGTATTAGCTATCTGATTTTTATTTTTTAATATAGCATTCTGGGATTACCCCTGAGGTCTATAATCAATGTCTGAATATACAGACTTGACACATTACCTACTGAAATAACTTTCTGTTGTGCCTGAATATAGTGTCTGCTCACTGATGAATTTTGAATAAACTCTATGTGCTTCCAAAATATAGCATTGGCAGATTGCCTAGGATGTGATGAAAGGGGATAAAACAAGATTGGAGGAGGCCCCTAGGGAGAATTCTCACACAAGGTGAGTGATGAACTGAATAAAGCTTTCAGGATGCTTCACTAAACGGTCCACTAAACATGAGATTGGTGAGACCCAAACACCATTGATTATACCTTCAACTTCCCTGAGGATTAAGAGACCTGTGTCCCAAAAGCAAACAGCTCTTTAGCTACCACCACAAGAGCAATGTCTAGAGAATTTAAATTTGCTTTTATGAAATCAGATTGTAAAGTTAAAACAAACGATCTTATTGACTCAAATTCCCTCATAGCTAACTTGATTAACCAATAATTTTGAGGCATGCAAAATAGCCTTTACAGTAGTATGTGCAATAGTCTCTTATGGAGTCTGAGAATAGGGATAGCTCCACTTGAAAATTTATAGAACTGATTGCAATAATATTTTATGTGTCCTGAATTCTTATTCTCATGGTTAGAAAATTTGACATCATGCCAAAGCAAAACGACTCTTAATAAATATTCTTTTGCATCCCTTATGCTACTGTGGAAACAGAATCTTTATTATGATCATAGCCAACCTCTCAGCTGGAGTTCAGATCTAATCATCTTTTATCCCCTAGAAGACATGAGTCTCATAAGGAACATTCCCTTTGCTCTCCTATACTAAGCACTCTTGCTTTTCTACTGCATCATTTTCATCAGAAAACAAAATCAAAGTACATGCACAGAGATACAGACCCACAACATGGACACACACACACACACATGCTTTCACATACACACTCTCTCTCTCTCTCTCTCTCTCTCTCTCTCTCTCTCTCTCTCTCTC
>NW_021620798.1:1995596-2003064 GCF_004785775.1 Grammomys surdaster
TCTCTCTCTCTCTCTCTCTCTCTCTCTCTCTCTCTCTCTCTCTCTCTGTCTCTCTCTGTCTCTCTCTCTCTCCAAATATTGATTCTTCTGTCACAAACAAAAAATAAGTATATACTGTGTTGTCTTGTAGCCCCGTTTCTCAGCTTCTATTTCACAAAAAAACAATACTTTTAAGAAGAGGCAACTTCCTTTTTCAGACTCATGAGTCCTCATTTAGGAACATTACTCCATTTTTTTAAAAACATTTTAAAATATTTCCTGTCTTCTGAAATGTCCTGTTTCCTTGTTTATTTTAAATTATCAATATATGTTGTATGAGGAGTATGTGCATGTCAGAACAAGAAATGGAGTTCAGAGGCCAACATGCAGGAATTGGTTTTCTCCTGCTGCTGTATCGATGCTGAGGCTTGAATTCTGGTTGTCTACCTTGATAGTAAGTGTCTTTGTCTGTTTGCTGATCCATCTACCTGGCCCATATTTGTTATCTATGTAACACTTGATGAAAGGAAACTATAGATGTTGGAGCTACAATACAAAAGAGGTACATGATAAGCCATGGAAGGAACGTTTCATGTATTCAATGGAAAATTTACTCACATAATCCCTAAAACACCTTTTCATGAAAAGAAGCTTCTTGAGTTTAAGTTATTCTTAAATTGTCTATCACATAATTACTTTAAAGAATTATGTACTGTAATTCAAACACAGTAAAAATTTGTCATATTTGTGAAAAGTATTTTCTTGCTATTATGACAAGTGAATAGTCAGGATAAATACTGCAATACAATTCCTATTTTTCAATTATTTTCTTTTTCTTAAGTTAAATTAGAAAAAAATATATCAGCTAAGAAAAATAGAGTAAGGAATTCATATTTCCTTAATTTGGAGAAATTTTCATTTTACAAGCTTTTAACTAAAACATCCTTAGATTGGAATTGATGGACATAAAACCTGATTTGATTGCTTCAAAAAAATCTCCTTACCATCTTTGCTATCAAAATTGATTAAATCACACTGTTCATTTGGGATGACACTATTAGCCAAGGAAGAAGCCTGTCTGTGTGACTAAATTGGGAGTACCACAATCAATGCATTCAGTGACCTTTCTTAATTTTTTTACCCTGAGCAATTGCTTGAATTGGATTTTAGCAAGAACTTAAAATCCAAAAATGAATTTAAAGTATCCGTTAAGATTTAAATGATTTGAAATATCATTTAAGAGAGCAATAGTGTCAATAGAGACTAAATTCTCAAGCACTATGCTGTTGCAATATGCAATAAGATCTTATCAGGGAACACTGAGGGATTGCATTTAGGATTGTGAATGAAAGTTGACTCATACACGTAATCTTATTTTTGTTTAGAAAGTACTCGAGACTTGAAAAATACATTTATTTCTTCCAAATATACTACATCTTTCCATGGGAGGGATATTTTTACACCCTTTTCCCTTTAAAAAGTAAGTTCCCTAGTAAGATGGACCATCTGCTACCTCTCCATGATTAGAATTACTATTAAAATGAAACTGTTTTTCAAAACATATTTATTAAAATAGAATATATTTCCATAAGGGCGTGGCATGTATGCATCACTGGGACATTATTCCATTTGACTGGAGGATAAAATTTCTCTTTTGTGGTATTTTAATTTTGTTCCTTTTGTTCAGTTGATAGTCACTCACATTTTATACATGTAACCACTTGAGCATTAAATCTTAAAGTTTCCATCTTTACAAAAATAAGCATACAATTACATCATATCCACCTATTCCCTTTCCTTCCTCCAATAACTCCCATGTTGTCCTTTTCTGCTTCCACCTAAATTACTAGCTTCCTCTTCTTTAATTTTATAACATATTTATCCACACATATGCATAAATATATAAATGCTGTAACCTGCCCAGTCTGTACAATGTTACTATGTTACTTACATGCATTTTCTCGACTGACCATTTGATATTGGGGAACCATTTGGTGTGCTCTTTTCCTTAGTGACTTCTAGGTGTTTTAGTGATGTTGAGGCCTTGTGAGGCCCTTGTCCCTGGCACCATCCACATTAGAATGTCTATTGTTGTTATTGTCCTTGTTCAGGTCATGATTAAGCAGCCACATTCTTAAAGCATCATGGGAGAATCTTCCCTGTTATTTCTAGGATACATTTTCTCAGAGCAGATTTTTGGGTCCTACAGTTCTTCCAATCTTTCCTCCACCTCTTCTTCAGTGTTTCTTGAGCCTTAAATGCAGGAGTTGGACTTAAGGCACTTTCAACAGGAGGAAATCATGCTTGGTACTGATAACCTAGCCAACTGCCAGGGCTAGTGAATTCATGGATATTGGAGGAGGACTTACAACTGTCTCATTCTTAAAACAGTATAATTTCCTAGCTACATTTTAAACACTTACATGCAAGAAAAGTAGTGCTCCAAAACCTCTCCAAAGAAGTGTCTTTTTGCAAGAGACAGAGATCCATACAAGAAGCAAAAGTAAAAACAAAAACAAAAACAAAAGAAACAAATAAACAAATGCTCACAAATGGTCAGGAGAATGACTGATGTTGGCCAGCACCAATGGATACATCTACAGCAGAACTCACTGCATAACAATACAAAAGTGCAAAGTGAGAAAAACTTGTAGAATTTTGTTTCTGGCTTTTGAGTTTGATCTGAAATCTTTCAAACAGATTTTTTTTCTAGTGAATATAAGCAGGATTAGAGTATGAAGCTTGGCAGGTCTTGTCATGCCCAGTATTTCAGTCAGCCTCACTACTGAAACAAAGAAAAACAAAATCAATGAACAACCAAGAACAGATACCCAAATACCACTGGGAGAGAGCTGCTCTCTCTCCCAGGAGTGCTGACACACCTGTGAGGATAGACCACCACTTCTGCTCAAATTCCTGCCACAAGAGGGACCAGCCCAGAGTCATCAGGAAACAGGAACCAAGGAGCAGCCATGGACAGGATCCTTCAGGTTTTCCTCTGCACCCCAGAGATGACCTTGTGCCACAGCTCTTCATACCCAAATTCCTCCCAGAGAGAACTGGTCTCCCAGGAGTACTAGCACACAGGCTTGTCAGAGACAGCAAGAATGGCTAACACCAAAGATATCCATATTGCAAGAGGCAAGGTCAAGTGCAGGGGGAGGGGGTAGCCCTGGCTTGGGGGAAGGGAAGAGAAGTCTTCTTTCTTCTCCTTGTCAGTTCTTCTTGAGGCAGGCTAGGGGGATGGGAGTGGAAGAGCATGGGGGTGGAGTAAGACTTGGTCTTACAAGATTTGAGGTAAAGCCTTGGGCCTTATGAGATTTGTGGTAATACTTTGGTCTTACGAGATATTTAGGGTTGGTATTTAATAAAATTTTACTTACCTATGTTACTAAAGTTTACTTATTATGCCACTGTAGCTGACCTGCCCTCTGGTATCCTCTGACACCAGAAACTGAAGTTTCTTGCACTAGCACATCAGTCCAAAAACAGCAGAGGATTAGGCAAATAGCCTTTGTACTCTCTCAGCATGAAGTGCTGGGCCCTAATTTATGCCTGCTAGTCTCAGGAAGAAAAGACACAGATGTGGTTATAGCATTTATTACTAGGTTGTTAAAAGTTTCCTATGAAAGCTATCTAAGGGAAAAAGCAGAAAGGCCCTAAGTGGGGGAAAAGGAAAACTTCTATTCTATCTGGGAAAAGGGGAAAACTCTATTCTATCTATCTTCTATTCTAACTCTCTATTCTAACTCTCTATCTAACTCTATTGTATGTCTAACTAACTCTTATCTCTTTGCCCTCAGTACTTATACATCTTTCAGAGTACATGGTCACGTTACAAAGTTCATCACAAGTTGACACCAAAAATCAAATCATAAATTGAAATAGAAGTTTACAACAGAGAATGTTTACATGCATATCCATTAGGAGTAATTATCTGGCTAAACTGTAGAGGGAAAAGTTATGGATACTGGGTATATAGAATCCTCTTTAGACATAAAATATTCTTTAGGCTTTCTTTACAAAGACATGGAGGCATGAAGCAGGTTGGAAATGTGGACAGACTGGCTAGAATGCAATTTAGCCAGGTGTAACCAAGCTGAGAACCATAGTGACGGGGCAAGGCCGAAGTAACAGGGCAGGACCACATTCTTGGGAAAGATAAGCGTACAGAGAGTTTTCACCTGATCCTGACTCACATAGGTTGGGTTCCTTTGGAATGTTCCACTATTTTTATGTTATACCACCCTAGCAACCCCCTCACCCCCTTCCCATTCCTTGGTTTGTGGTTTTTCCCTATAAAAACTCCTTTCAAACTGGCTGTCGGGGTCAATTCAGCTCCTGCGTGGGCATGCGAATTGACCAGCAGCTAGTTGTCACGCCCTAATAAATAACCTCGCAATTGCTCCAGTACATGGTGTCTCAAGCAGATTACTGGGTGGTCTCGACTTTCTGAGACTTGAGAGAGGGTCTCACCTCTGCGGAGGTCTTCATAACATCCATCACCTGTCTAACTCAACATGTTCACTGAATATTTAGAACTATACCTAAGAAATTAGTAAAATTTTGTATAGATAAATCTAGGCAGTATTTTATCTTCTGTCCTAGCACCTATAATAAATCGTGAGTTCCCTTTAAGTGACCTTTGGTTAATTGTTTTACAACCTCTTTGGAAAGTGCTCTGAGCAGGAGAAAGTCTGGTCACTATCTAAGGGCAATTAACTGATGACATTCGGGAGACTGGCAAAGTTCTCATTGCAGTTTTGACTATCAGAAAGGGACTTAATACCAGTCCCACTATAAAAGAGCTTAATAATCATTGATATGATTTTAGAAATTCTTATAAGATCATCATTAAGACTTAAGAAGTCATCTATTTGTCTATATAACATCACTACAAGACAGTACGTCTTCGTGGATCTGCAGAGACCTGCTCCAAAGGAGTGTGCTATTGCTTAGTGATTGTTACATATGTTTAATAATAATAATAATAATAGGAAAAGTATATTAATAGCAAGAATCTTTCCTAAAATAAGTCCCTCACAGCCTTGCTGAATAAGGTCTCACTTGTCGCAGATTATATAATAATCTAAGGCAAGCATTTCAGGATGATCACCTGCTAATTATTAGCTTGTCCCATTATTGCTTCTGACAGGCAAGAACATAAGCAACAGAAACCAAGGCTAGTTGACACCATCAGAACCCAGTTCTTCCACCACTGAGATCCCTGGATATTCTAAAACTCCAGAAAAGTATGACTCTAATTTAAAGTCACATCTCAATGATGATGATAAAAGACTTTAAGAAGGACATAAATAACTCCCTTAAAGAAATACAGGAGAACACAGGTAAACAGGTAGAAGCCCTTAAAGAAGAAACAGAAAAATCCTTTAAAGAATTACAGGAAAACACAAACAAGCAGGTGAAGGAATTGAACAAAACCATCCAGGACATAAAAATGTAAGTAAAACAATAAAGAAATCACAAAGACTACTCTGGAGATAGAAAACCTAGGAAAGAGTTCAGGAGTCATAGACACAAGCATCACCAACAGAATACAAGAGATAGAAGAGAGAGTCTCAGGTGCAGAAGATATCATAGAAAACATTGACACAACCGTCAAAGAAAATGTAAAATGCATAAAACTCCTAAGCAAAAACATCCTGGAAATCCAAGACACAAAGAGAAGACCAAACCTAAGGATAATAGATATAGAAGAGAGTGAAGATTCCCAACTTAAAGGGCCAGTAAATATCTTCAACAAAATTATTGAGGAAAACTTCCCTAACCTAAAGAATGAGATGCCCATAAACATATAAGAAACCTAAAGAACTTCAAATAGACTGGACCAGAAAAGAAATTCCTCCTGTCACATAATAATCAAAACCCCAAATGCACAAAACCAAGAAAGAATATTAAAAGCAGTAAGAGAAAAAGGTCAAGCAACATATAAAGGTAGACCTATCAGAATTACACTAGACTTCTCACAAGAGACTCTAAAAGACAGAAGATCCTGGGCAGATGTCATACAGGCCCTAAGAGAACACAAATCTCAGCCCAGGCTACTATACACAGCAAAACTCAATTACCATAGATGGAGAAACCAAGATATTCCGTGACAAAACCAAATTTACAAATTATCTTTCCACAAATCCAGCCCTACAAAGGATAATAGAAAACTCCAACACAAGGAGGGAAACTACACCCTTGAAAAAGCAAGAAAGTAATCTTCTTTCAACAAACCTAAAAGAAGATAGCCTCATAAACATAATTCCACCTCTAAGAACAAAAATAACAGGAAACAACAATCATGATTCCTTAATATCTCTTAACATCAATGGACTCAATTCCCTAATAAAAAGACACAGACTAACAGACTGGATAGGTAAACAGGACCCAGCATTTTGCTTCATACAGGAAACATACTTCAGTGTCAAGGACAGAAGCTACTTCAGAGTAAAGGCTGGAAAACAATTTTCAAAGCAAATGATTCCAAGAAACAAGCTGGAGTAGCCCTTCTAATATCAAATAAAATCAACTTTCAACCAAAAGTTGTCAAAAAGATAAGGAAAGACACTTCATACTTATCAGAGGAAAAATCTACCAAGAATTCTCAATTCTGAACATCTATGCTCCAAATGAAAGGGCACCCATATTCATAAAAGAAACTTTACTAAAGCTCAAAACACACATTGCACTGCACACAATAATAGTGGGAGAATTCAACACCCCACTCTCAGCAATGAACAGATCATGGAAACAGAAACTAAACAGAGATACAGTGAAACTAACAGAAGTGATAGAATAAAGGGTTTTAACAGATATCTATAGAATATTTCATCATAAAACAAACGAATATACCTTCTTCTCAGAACCTCATGGTACTTTCTCCAAAATTGACCATATAATCTGTCACAAAACAGTCCTCAATTGATACAAATAGATTGAAATAATCCCTTGGATCCTATCAGAACACCATGGACTAAGGCTGGCCTTCAACAACAACAAAAACAACAGAAATCCCACATACACATGGAAGCTGAACAATGCCCTTCTCAATGATGACTTGGTCAAGGAAGAAATAAAGAAAGAAATTAAAGACTTTTTAGACTTAAATGAAAAATGAAGGCATAACATACCAAAACTTATGGGACACAATAAAAGCAGTGATAAGAGGAAAACTCATAGCTCTAACTGCCTACAAAAAGAAACTGGAGAGAACATAAACTAGTAACTTGACAGAACACCTGAAAGCTCTATCACCAAAAAACAAATTCACCCAAGAAGAGTAGAGTGCAGGAAATAATCAACAAAACCAGGAGCTGGCTCTTTGGCAAAATCTTTCTTTCCTTCCTTCCTTCCTTCCTTCCTTCCTTCCTTCCTTCCTTCCTTCCTTCCTTCCTTCCTTCCCTTCCTTCTTTCCTTTTATTCCTTCCTCTCTTTCTTTCTTTCTTTCTTTCTTTCTTTCTTTCTTTCTTTCTTTCTTTCT
>NW_021620798.1:2003074-2037365 GCF_004785775.1 Grammomys surdaster
TCTTTCTTTCTTTCTTTCTTTCTTTCTTTCTTTCTTTCTTTCTTTCTCTCTTTCTTTCCTTTTCCTTCCTTATTTCCTTCCTTCCTTCCTTCCTTCCTTCCTTCCTTCCTTTCTTCCTTCCTTTCTTCCTTCCTTCCTTCTCTCTTTCATTCATTTTTTCTTTGTTTTTTTTTCATCAAATATAGTCTAACAGGAGTCAAACTACAAAAGGAAATTTCAGCTGAGAAAATGTTTCCATCAGATTGTCTGGTAGGCAAAATACCATTGAGTATTTTCTTAACTGATGATTTACTATTGCAAGTGCCATCTCTGAACAGCTGGAATAAGAAATCAATCTGCACAATATTCTAATTCTATTCCTTCATGACATCTTCTTCAGTGCCTGCCTCCAAGTTCATGTTTGACTTCCTGTCATGACTACCATTCATAATGTACTGTAAGGTATATGATGAAATTAACTCTTTCCTCTCCAAAATTGTTTTTGTTCTGTATATACAGCAATTGTAGCCAAACTAGGACAAAAAATGATATGGATTCCTATAGCTATACAACCAATAATGGGGTTTATATACAAGATGATAATTGTAGGTTTAGTCTTGAGAAATATCTTGGCTTTATTGTTGTTGCTGCTGTTATTATTTTGTTATTGTTTTTGTTATGCTACTGAACTAAGACTGCAATCCACAGAATCCAAGATTTCTTCCTCAGCAACTTCTCAACACTTGTTATTCTTCATTTTCCTTATATCATCAGGATTAAATGCATGTATTGATATCTCATCAATATTTTGACTTGTATTTCCTTGACAATTAAATATGTAGCATTTTTGTTTAGAAAAAAAATTCGCCCAGAACAGAGGTTGGAGTGTAGGAATAAACATTCTCAGGGAATTCTCTACCTTTCTCTGCAAGCATTTGCTGCAAAAATCATTTATTAACTGAGCTTAGGGTTGTAAGGACAAAAATGGAATGAAAAAGTCAACTACAGGTGAATTTAAAGAAAAATAAAAACTTTGCCATGAAGTATCATACTCAAAATGTTGTAGGAATAAGTAAATCAATGTTGTGTGTAAAAAAAAAAAGTCAATTTTAATTACTTTTTTTCTAGCTTATTTATTCATTTGTGCAAGAAGTTAGCTTGAAATAAAATTTATCTTTCTAAGTCACATGGGTGAAAAACAAGGGCCTATGGATACCAAAAGTAACAAGTGAATATTATTAAATATTTAATATTGTTATTTTTATTCCTTATTTATTGCTTTCATTCTCTTAATCCCCAGACCCACTGCTTATATCCAAAAATTATATTAGAATACTAACAGTAAGAGTGTATCTTTTCTCTTTAGTCTTCTTTTCTTATTATATTTACGATACATTCTTTTTTTTTTTTCTTTTTTTTTTCTTTTTTTTTTTTAATTTTTTTATTGGATGTTTTATTTACATTTCATATGTTGTACGATACATTCTTAAAGTGGCAGTGTACTATCAGAACCAAATCAGGAGCCAAGTTCTATTTTGGTGATATTGGGAAATTTTCTCAACTTCTGAGTACCTCTTTTTACTCATCAATGAAAAGTGATGATAATCACAGAAGTCTGTGCAGGGTAAATGAGGAAATGAATATGGGGTACCAATTTCAAATAGTGGAAAAGGATCATTGGCTTCCCTTGCTCTTTATCTAGAATGATGAAATAGTAACTGAAAGCCTATAATGCGAATCTTCCCATCAGCAACCTGCTTTTACTATCACTCCAACCTATCCTTTTTTGCATATGTTTTAATAAAATGAACACAAACCTATGTAGATAATCATAATTCCCATTTCTATTTGTAATATCTATCTTAGGCCTAGTAAATATATTTTAATACTTTTGCTTTGATGTTTCTGCATTATTATTAACATTTTGAATACATACATTTTATTTTTTAAATAGACTGGTAGTTACTACAATACCTTGAAGAAATGCAGTGCCTACTGCTAGCTCAAGAAGTTCCTACAAGAAAGAGCATACCTTTGGAATGTACTACTTCTATAACAAAAGAAAAACAAACAAATGAACAAAAAAAAAAAAAACAGTTCACTCCCAGCAGGCCTGCAGTCTGGCTCAAGGTCTGGTGTTGCTATCAGTCATTTTGATGGTCTTGTTACATTTTGATGGTTTGATGACTTCTTGATGAGGCCACCTGGTGTCCAACCCCTGCTTATTGTCTCTACTTCAGGAATTGGAATTGAAATTACACTAAATGGAAGACTTCTGAGAAAACCTGTTTTTCTCTTTAAATTACTGACATATTTAAAACAACTTTATATTAAGATCTCTTTCTTTCTCATATAGTATTGGGCTTAACTGTGTAGCATGACTCAGTTTTTAAAGGTAAGCCATGTATACATACACACACACACACATGCATTTTATATATATATATATATATATATATATATATATATATATATATATATATAAATTTAACTTGTTCAGCATACATGTCTAAGAATTTTTGACTAATACATAGTAAAGATCACCATAACTAAAATATGGGCCTGGTCCGTCACTTAGAATGCCTTATAGAGAAAACTTGTCAAGAAACCACTGATGAATCTCCTTTATTTTTTGGCAGAATGTCTTGTAAGTAGACTCATAAGGATGGAGCATTTTGAGTTTCACTATTTCGTGCTGGAAAAGAAAAAGGGCAAGGAAAGAAAAGAAAAGAGAAGAAAAGAAAAGAAAAGACAAGACAAGACAAGACAAGACAAGACAAGACAAGACAAGAAAAGAAAAGAAAAGAAAAGAAAAGAAAGGATTTTATCGTGCTGTTCTGAGTATCAGTAGCTGGTATTTGTATTACTGAGGAATGTTTAGCACTGTGGATACAGAAGCTGGCCTCAACAACAACTGGTAAGCACTGGTTTGTTTCCACACTGTTTTCCCTGATGCTGCCATAAACGTTACTGTCTAAGAGTCTCATAGACTTAAGTTTTAATTTATCTTGTGTACATACCACCAGATAGAATTGCTGGCTCATTTGATGACTGTTTAGCATATTGAAGAATTGCCAAACTGTTTTAAAGTGGTTGTATACTTTGCATTTTCATTAGAAATACATGAAAGACAAAGTTAATCCATGTTGTAGTTTGCTTTACTATTTCTGTGATAAAACACCATGACCACAATCATCTTCGTGTGAAGGGATTTATTTGGCCTGTTCCCATGCCATACTATATCATGAGGGAAGTTAGTGGAGGCAGGGACCATGAAGGTATGGTGTTTATTGGCTCATTCTCTGGCTCATGTTAAGCTAGCTTTCTTATATTACTCAGTCTCATTTTCCTAATTATGTTGGCACCCACAGTGATCCCTCCTACATCAATCATCATTCAAGACAGTCTCACACACATGGCTGTAGGCCAACCTGATCTGAGGAATTCCTTGAGTTTTCTGAGATGATGCTGGGGTGTGTCCTTCTGACATTTGAAGCTAATTAGAATGCTTGACTTTCATGACAAATCTTGAATTATTTTATATAAATATCTGCATTTGTGTGTATATATATGTACACACACACACACATATATATATATGCATATATGGGTATATGCACAGATATATAAAATTATAGATGCATATTTTTTGAACCGTTGGAATTTTTACTCGGTATCTTTGCATTATTTGTTAATTTTCCCATAGTTGGCAGTTTAGCTTTTTTCATTCTTGATAGGACAGGTAAAAAGTATAAGCGTCAGAGGGTGGAAAGAAGAGAAATGCTGTTTAGAGTCTTGTCAATTGACATATTCTTCAGTGACTACACTACTAGCCAATGTGTCTTGTCAATATTTTCTTCTATTCCACGGGTTTTTTTTTATCATTTTTTGAGTGTTTTCTTCTGGTTATGTCTCATATTATCCAAGTGCTTTTTATGTCAAGTAAGGCTTGATTGGGTACTGTTGAATTTTCTACTTTAAACTAGCTACCTCTCAGTGGGTGGCTTAAATACATCTGCCTAGTTTTGTAAGACATCTAACTTATAGGTCAATTTAGTCCAGGAAGATCTAATGTAATTTTTATCCTGAGATCATTTTCACCTATATTATTATGGGATATTGCAAAAGTTTGTACTGTGTGCTTTAAATTTCAACCTGATACCCACACTTGAACTAATTAGAATCTGATGTGCTTCCAGCCCAGTTGTAATTTTGCTAACAGCATCCTTGAAGTAATGCACCACAGTCAACTTGAGGAGGAATGGATTAATTTACACCTTACACATGCACATTTTTCTGTATACCAACAGTCTAAGCAAGACTTCTATGAAGATTTCTGAAACACCCTGTCCTCATTCATGTCCTGCTAACTTGATTTGTCTCACTTTCCCCAAGATAGTATACATTTATTGTCAACTGAGAAATATTACTGTGTTCAGACTGTTGTCTTCTGTGCTGTGTAACAGCCTGAAAAAAGTGGACCAAAGCCCAGTTTCTTCTGAAATGCCAAGTCTCTGAGAGGTTCTTTGATAATTCATATATTTTTGCAGTTTTCTAGTTATTTATGGCAGAGTGCTAAGGCTTGTTTTCTGCTGCTTCACCATGCTGAAAGCTGAAGTCTAATAGCAACAGTTTGAACAATTTTCTTATTTCTTATATACTTTTTTTTTGATTGAGCAAATAAATATTTTCATGTAAGAAAATGCAGGTAGGTAGAGATAACAAATTAGAATTGCCATTAGCCTCATCATCTAGCTATAATTACATTCTAATTAAATCCTTCTTTAGTTCATCTCTCAATCAGAACCAATGGAAGTGAGATTATCTGTAGAGATATGATACTTAGTGTTATTGATAGTCACAATCAGCTACCCACCTGTCTACTTGAAATAAACACTTTCTATAAAAGTGACGGAATTTGCTAAGGCAAGTGCCTTTCTGTGGACATTTTGATGGTAATATATGAGAGAGACTGTGACAGATCAATGTTGTCATAGACAACCTGTTTTACTCTTTCAGTGTCTTTTAAATGTTTCTATAAAACTTATATTTATGCACATACACACAATCACCCCAAACCACTGTCTTAGGCCTCTTGAAAGAGAAAAGCTGTGAAGTGTATTTAGATAAATTTTATGAGTGGTTTGTTCCTGAATGTGGGTGAGGGTGAGACTTAGGAGACCAAGTCTTCTCCCCATCCTCTTCCTTGTTGCATGATGCCGAATCAGAAAGTGACTTACTCCATTGCCTACATTTTCAAGTCAAATTACATTCAATTGAATTTATTCATAAGAAATAGAGAGCAAGAGCATATTTGGCATAGTATTTTTCAGAGAGAGATAAGAAGCTGAATGAGGATGGTACTATTATTTATTTTTTAAACTGATATGATGACATAAGCCAAACCTACAGCTCAAGAGAGGTGCTTTAGAACAGGTTTTAGATATATCGGTGGATAATGTGATATTTGATACATATAGATGTATATATGCTTATGCACATATATATTTGACACATTAATATAATTTCTGGAGTTAATTATGAAGAGATACTGAAGAAATGTTTGTTTTTCTCATAATAACTGAGGCTCTGTAATTGTATTTTATTTCTTGAAATTAAATGTGAGCTTCGGTTGTGGCTCTGTGGTGAAGAACTTGCTGAAAACGCTGAAGACTGTACACACACACAGAGACACACAGAGAGACACACAGAGAGACACACAGAGAGACACACAGAACACACACACACACACACACACACACACCAGTCAAATCAAATTGGTTTTAAGATCGTCATTCACAAAAATTTGATGTTTTGATTATTATGTCACAGAAGGAATTTCTTCTCTGGTACAGTCTATTTGGAGTTCTGTATGCTTCTTGTATGTTTATGGGCATTTCATTCTTTAGGTTAGGGAAGTTTTACTCTATAATTTTGATTGTTGAAGATATTTACTGGCTCTTTAAGTTGGGAATCTTCACTCTCATCTATACCTATTATCCTTAGGTTTGTTCTTCACTTTGTGTCCTGGATTTCCTGGATATTTTTGGTTAGGAGGTTTTAGGATTTTGCATTTTCTTTGACAGTTGTGTCAATGTTTTCCATGGTATCTTTTGCACCTGAGATACTTTCTTCAACTCTTGTATTCAGTTGATGATTCTTGTGTCTATGACTCCTGATCTCTTTCCTAAGTTTTCTGTCTCCAGGGTAGTCTCTCATTGTGATTTCTTTATTGTTTCTACTTCCATTTTAAGATCCTAGATGGTTTTGTTTAATTCCTTCACCTGTTTGGATATGTTTTCTTGCTATTCTTTAAGAGATTTTTGTGTTTCCTCTTTAATGGCTTATACCTGTTTACCTGTGTTCTCCTGTATTTCTTTAAGGGAGTTATTTATGTCCTTCTTAAGGTCCTTTATCATCAATATAAGACGATTTTAATTCTGAATTCTGCTTTCCCAGTGTCCAGGACTTGCTATGGTGGAATAACTGGGTTCTGATGATGCCAAGTAACTTTGGTTTCCGTTGCTTATATCCTTGCGCTTGTCTTTTGCCATCTGTTTAACTCTAGTGCTACCTGCACTCACTGTCTCTGACTGGAGCCTGTCTTTCCAGTTATCTTGCTTGTGTCAGAACTCCTCAGAGTCCAGATGTCTCTGTGATCCTATGGTCCTGAGCTCCTGAGTGGAAGAACTTGTGAGGCTCAGACTTCCTCTGGGATCCTGAAATTCTGCTACTCTGAGTGCAGTGGTTCCTTCACTGCTCTGAGTGCAGCAGCTCCTCTAGAATGGCTCAGGATATGGTGTCTTCATGTGAGTAGACCAGCTAGGTGTCCACTGCTCTGAGTGCAGTGGCTCCTCTATGGCAGCTCAGGATGTGGTGTCTTCATTGGAGCAAATCAGTTAGGTGTCTGCCCCAGCCATAGGGACCAAGTGAGGGTTTGAAGGGCAGTGGTATTCTGGAGGGGCGGGGTTTGGGTGGCTGATGGGTCCTGAGTGCCCCAGGCTCCCAGTTGTAGCTCTGGGGTGTAGGATAATGGGAGAGGGATCTTACCCACTGCTCTGCATGCAGTGCCTCCTCTAGGATGAATCGGGATATGTTGTCTTCACAGGAGCAGATCAGCTAGGTGTCTGCCCCAGCCAAAGGGACCAAGAGAGGCCTAGAATACACTTTCTTGCAGCAAGTATCCTGGTCCTCTGAATTTTACAACGTTGACAACTATTCTTCCAAAATGTTCTGAGAGTCTTAAGTGGAGGAGTTCCATATTGGATGCAACAATTAAAGCTTGGGTCACTATTAAGTCAGCATTTTGACCAATGAGAACCCCCATTTGCTGCAAAAAGAAGTATCTTTAATGAACAGTGAGATCTTTGCTTATCTGTGGGTATAAAGAGAACTATTTAGAATACAGTTAGAAGGTATATTGATTTTGGAATACAGAAGTAGTACATACCTCTCTAGGATCTATGACCACTAGAGTCTTGGGTAGTTGGCTAGATTTTCAATACCAGACATAAATCCCCTCATATAGTAGACCTTAAGTTCAACAGTTGCTGGCAATAGTGGAATACCCACCCTTATACCACTGAGGATATCTTTCCATGCCTGTCATTATTGTGGTTCATGGGTTAATCAGTTGGCTAGTACTGCTTATTATTTTTCTTTCTTGGCAGCTTTCATAGGACCTTCCAACATTTTGAAAAGCTATTTCTTAAGGAAAAGAATTCTAGGTCAGTTCCCGCTAAATTCTTCCAAATACCATTTGGAAATATAGGATATTGACTTCATTACTTTTCTATTGATGTAAATAGATACCTTGATTAAGGAAACATATAAAAACAGCTTACTGTGGCTTACAGTTTTAGAGGGTGAATTATAGCCATCCTTGTAGGGATCACTGTAGCTGGTAGACAACCAAGCACACAGACACAGTACTGGCCAGGAGATGAGAGCTTACATCTTAATTCACAAGCAGGCAGCAGAAAGAACTGTGACTAGTTTTCACCTTTTTAAACCTCGAAACCCACCCCAATGACCCACTTCATCTAAACTGGTCACATATCCTAATCCGTCCCAAATAGTGTCATCAACTAGATCTCAAGATTTTAAACACATAAGCCAATGGAGAGCTATTCACATTCAAACCACCCCAGCTGTCTTCAGCAATAAGGTCTTACTTTCAAGTTTTTTTGAGGCAATCAAGGACAATCATACTAGTTTGCATTATGTTGGCAATCTCTAAGATACTATACCCCTGCTCTGACCAACGACTCAAAATGAAGTTTCCCTTTCCTGGGACTTGGATTTTAGTTCTTATTTAATCTTTAAAAATGTATTTGTTTTCTTTGATTTACTTGTATATGATGTTTGTTTGTGTATATCAAATGCATGCAAGAGTTTGAGAAGGCTAGAAGAGGCCATTAGATTCTCATTAGTAGAATTATAGACACTTATGAGCTACCATGTGGGTGCTGGAAATCAAATACAGGTCTTTTTCAGCATCAATAACTTCTCTTAACTATTAAGCCATTTCTATAGCCCCAACAGAGGGTTTTTGTTAGACAGTTATGGCTATTGAGGTCAATAATCACCCATAAGTCATAACTTCAACACACACACACACACACACACACACACACACACACACACACACATGCACGCAAACTAGAGATATTGTTCAGGTCTTATATAAGTAGACATGTTGTTGAGATGTTATAGGTGCACCTCCCTATCACATCCAGAAAACAGACGACTACTACTACTGCAGACTTCTTGGTACTCTGACTCTTATAATCTTTCTGGACCCTCTTCCATGATGTTCCCTGAGGCTTTAGATGTGTGTGTGTATGTGTGTGTCTCTGTGTGTGTGTGTGTGTGTGTGTGTGTGTGTAAGCATTTGTGTTGGTTTACAAGATAGTGTTTTCAATGGTTTTTAAAAACATCTTCAGAGTTACTTGTCCCTTTTCCTTTTCTTTCTGGCTTCTCCATCCTTGATGCTTGAATTTGATGTTTCAGGCAGGATGTTTGGCTCTCCAAAGTATATTTTGTGAAACACTAATTATATGTACATTAAAGAATTCTGAAGCTAAGTAAGTAAGTTAGGAAAGTCATAGTGAAGACAATTAAAAATTTTAGAGCTTTTGATAAGCATTTAACTTTTTATCAGGAGAAACTAATAAGAGACTTTTACTTTACCATTTTCTCACAGCTCCTGTTTCTGTTTTTACCCAAGGAAAATCTCATAGGGTTTATATCTCACAAGCCTATCGTTTGTAAATACTGGACGAATATATGAAATTTTAGTAGTGATATTTTTGTCTTATCTACAATGAACTGTGGAAAATATGGAGCTTTTCTTTTATGTTTTATGGATTTCACTGTTTCCTGAGTTTTATTTCAAGATAGATACATAATAGTGCAAAACTCTCTAACTGCAGCTAGCTATATATTAGAAGCGAATATATCTCACCATAGCAAATTCATTTTTTGTCAATATTCAGATTTTCAATGAATTATACTTCCAGGGATAATAAAAACTTCTATCTGAACTATAGATGGTCTATTGGTGAGTTTGAAGATCTATATCAGGAAGCTGTAATGTTTACCTGCCAGCTGAATTTTACCTAACCCTATCCCAGAATTTTCTCTGAATTCTAGTTATAAATTCCTACAGAAGAATGTCACATGCAGGGAAAGTGTGCAACCTTCATTAATTATAATAATGATGACTGTGATTCGTGAGTATGCTATGATTTCATGTAATTTATGTGGGAGAGAGAACATTACAGTCCTCTGCATGTTCTTGTCACTTGGTGATATCTCTGGTAGCTGCTTGCTCAGCTGGCATCTAGGCTGAAGTCTGCAGCTTTCAGCCTGTTCCTTTTTGGCTTGATCAAGGTCTCATAATTCTATTTGGCTTCTTCAGTTGATTAGATGTTGTTTGGCACTTCTTAGGTACAGAAACTTGGGATATCTCTATATGCCTCTCATTGTCTGCTCTGCCTCAACTGCAGGGCTCATGATATGTAAGAACCAACGAAAATTGGGGAATTCATAAATACTCTTTTTTACAAGCCACTGTCAATGACCCAGTGGGTTTTGATGCATAAAGACCCCAGGATGTCTAACCATAGTTTGTCACACAGAAAAGTAAGCACATTAATTCCTCTAGAG
The DNA here is from genome assembly GCF_004785775.1 of Grammomys surdaster. Classification (NCBI taxonomy): domain Eukaryota; kingdom Metazoa; phylum Chordata; class Mammalia; order Rodentia; family Muridae; genus Grammomys; species Grammomys surdaster. Next base: position 2,013,224 of record NW_021620798.1, read on the forward strand.
GCTCATCATTACTATCCCTAGTCAGGACACATGGCTTTACCTTCTTCCTTTCTCTTTCGGCCTTATCTGTCATTTTTTCCCATATGACCCCTGCCACTTTGATACCAGCTAATCCATGAAATTTACTACACAACACGAATTTCTATAAACCAAGTACTAAGGGTTAATAGAGGAGAGGAAGGAACTTAGAAATAATAATTTCAAATAACAAGTTGGCTCATAAAGCTACTGACTCATTGTGTGGGAGGCTATGTGACATACTCTTAGTTCGTTCGCTGTACCACAAATCTTCATTTCCTTTCAGGCAAAAGGAAGACAACTTAAGGAGAAAAAGCATATTCACTGAGTAGGAAAAAGCACAGGTTTTTAAAAATATTATTTCAACCATACTTATCTTTCCATTATCTATTATCTATACAAAGTGCATTGGTTTAGTAATTTTACTTATCTTTTCTACCTTTAAAATTTATTACTAAAAGAAATAAATGCATTGAACATTATAAAGAGGTGAGTATAATTATTTTCAAGGACAATTTTCAAAAAATTTGAAACCTAAGAAGACCAGATCAGGCCCCAAGACAAGGAGGGATTATTATTCACATATAAATTTTTCAACTTGGTCTACTCTTCCATTTATTAATTGTGACTATAAGGTCACAATTTCTTTCATCATAATTAATTTAAACATTCATATTTATATCCATGTATTCTACTTCTAAGAAATATGCCAAGCATTTTGTATTTAAAGGATCATTCCTGAAATTGTACATCCTGGACCCATTAAGCTTACCAAACACTTCTGAGTATTGATGTTGCAGTGGAACAACTGCAGACAAAAGAAAGCTTACTTTCTAAAGAATTGGTTCCCAACATCACTTATGCTGGGATCCTGATATTTTTTCATATCATGGTGACACCATCCATAAAATTATTTTCTTTTCTACTTCATAACTATAATTTTCTACTGTTATGAGTCATAATGTAAACATATGATATGTGATCTAAGTGACCCCCCAGAGGTTCCTGTGATCCACAGATTCAGAATTAGTGTTCTAAAGTAAGTGGCTAATATAAAAACAAGTCAAAAAGCTTAAAATAGTAAGGTCTGAGAAGACTGAGAAATATGGGAATGGTACTGTAGTCTGGCAGTGCAACTTTATTTCATGTTAGGAAAGATGTTCAGATAGTGAGCTAGAGCTTGCTTGAATGATAAGCACCTAGTTGTGTGATTATTTGACCTTTTAGAGAGAGAGTGTCCAGGTAGTAAAAATGGCCTAAGATTGGAATGATGGACGTGTGTCTGAGAAGCAGCAATAACAAATACAAAAGAAAAACATAGGAGGAGGATTAAAGAAGATAATTTCCAGAAGCCAGCTGCAACCCAGGTCATGATGGGACTGTAACAGTCCTTAGCAAGAGTGTCCAGATTCATAAGAATCATCTGGACAAGTCTAAGCTGAAGAATCATCTTTGATTAAGGTTTTACAATGCCTGACTTCTGCTGGAGCCCTTTCCCAATAAGAGCTTTCACTCTATTCAGGATACAACTGCTATGGAATGGAGGGGGGATGGTATTTTTATGACCAAGTCTGTTGAGTTAATTATTGAAAAATGGCTATTTTTTGGGCTATCTAGGCGGTGGCTCTGCTGCCATGTTCCACGGCCAGTGGCCACATATGTGCAGCAGCTAGAAACAGCCAGGGGCCATGCACGAGCCACAGCTTAGGAACAGCCAGCGAGAAACACTGGCCCTGCCACCCACAAGATGCCAGCTTGGGAGATGGCTCTGCTAATCTTCTACGCTGTCTCCACAATGTTTGGCTGAGCTCAGACCATCCTGCCTCCACGCAATACCCAGTAAAAAATGAGACTCTAATGCTTAATGATTAACCAAAGGCTTTATATGTTTGGTAATGCTCAATAACAAGATGCCTACCCAATTGGCAGTGTTAAACAATTAGCTAATCTAAATATAAGTTGTTACCCAGGACTGTTCTCAGTCCAAGCATGTTTCTCCATCCTCCTACATCTCTGTCTCTCCTCTCTCCTTGCTCCTCCTCTTCCTTCTCCTCCTCTTCTCCTTAATCCTCCTCTTCCTCTCCTTACTCCTCCCACCTTAGCTCCTCCCAACTTGTGGGGAAAATTTCCTGCTACACAAGTCTTTTTTGTTTTTTGTTTTGGCTAAGTGCAATGTTTTTTTGGCCTTTGCTGACAATCATGGGACACCATGTGGATGAACAGAGAATATTGAACAAGGTGTTTGTTAAAATATTCTGCCTTTCATCTATGATACATGCCTCCAGGATATTAGCATACTTTTCTGCAGGAAGGCAGATCTGTCTTCGTTCTAATATATAGAGGCGTGCTCTGAAGAATGCTAGGCAGATTCACAGCATGAAGGCTGCCTACCAAGTTACAGAGAGTTAGAAATGATCATTTATTCAAGAAAAGAAAATTAAAATGGAGATCCTAATGCCACCTTCAGTTTGTTTGGCATCTGTGTCACCAACTACTATTATTTGCTGCTATTTCCCTTTGGTTCGGAAATTTGTCTTTCCAAAACGGTGACCGGAGTTTCACACAACCTATAATTTAGAAATGTTCTGTGTTGTAAATTGTACTTTACTTTCAGTAAAAGCCTTTGTGTGTCAAGTAGCAAAACAAGAATGTCATGAAAGAAGGTGAAGTCTCCCATTAAGGAAAGAGAAATTGGGTAGAGACCTGCTAATGTATACTGTAGAAAATAAAAGAGAAGCTGATATGAACATGCCCACCATCTAACACTTCTAACATGGTGATTTTCAAGTAATGGAGGAACATTTCTGAGCCTTCACTGCCACAGGGGAATAGTGCCAGAGGATGCTGTTTTCAGAAGGTCAGAGTCTCACAGCTGCTCAATCAGTATTTTGAGAATTGGTCTTTAATCTCCTGCCTTCTTTGTAGTTCTGACATTGTATACTTTCTCTTTTGCTATTATGGAAATGTCTGTGAGACAAATACTGTCACTGGCTGTACTGTGACATTTGCTCTCTCCCTCCTTTAATAATTACAATAATGCTACTGATGATGAAAATAGTAGTAATAATGAAAGCAGCTATTATTTATAGAATGCTAAGTACTTTGCATCAGAGTTTTTCCTAATGTTTAAAAGAGGAAGGAATTAGAAATAATTTTACCCTTAAGAAAATGAAGAAACACCTTTGCTCTTATAGTAGGACTCCATTTAGGAAAGGCAGAAGATGCGTCCTCTCTTCATGGTATTAGAGGAGAAAGGAAATCATCAATATCAGCCAGATACAAACTCAGACCTGTAACAGTGACCTGTCTGCAAGATATACCAGTACAAAGGTTATGGTAATTACTAACCACTTTTTAAGTGAATTTAAGGCCTACTCCATGAGATAGAACCAATACCGGACAATGCCAAAATGACAGAAGAACTTGAGACGAGATGAGTCATAAGCCTAGAAGAAACGCTACTGCTATTATTTTGCTAAAGGAACATAACAATAAATGACTCCTAGTGATATACTGCTTCATTTATAGATGAGAATCTTACTTATTCCATATTAGAGGAGCTTCCTTTTTACAGTAAATGGCAATTAAAAAAAAAGATCCACATGATGTTGTGATCAAATCTTTCTCCTCAAGGCATAGGGTTGTATATGGAAGAGGAGACAGAAAGTAAGAGCCAAAGCAATGGATGAACCAAAAAAAATATCTTCCAAACACAAAAGGACTGATGCACATATGAATGCACAGAGACTGTGTTAGCATCCCAAGCACCTACACACATTCAGACAATATGGAGTCTCAGTCATGAAAGGGGTAAATGCACATGGATTCCACCATTATCCAAAAAGCTATTTGCAATTAATGCTTACTGAAAAAGGAACTGTCACTATAGGGCAGGACTTATTTTTTGGTGTATGTGTGTCTTTTATTTTCTCATATTTTGTCTTTTGCTTGTTTATTTTTTCTTTTTGACTTTGAAAGAGTAAAGGAACATAAAATTGGTGGAGTAGGGGGTAGGGAGATCTGGCAGAAGTTGAGGGAGGGGGAAACTTAATCAAAATACATTATTTGAAAAAGAAGAAGGCAGTTCCTGTAAACAGTACTTTCTCCTTTGTTCCAGTACCAATGAACTGGCTACATTGGTACATTTTAGAATCTTCTACAGAAGCTTTGCTGCTATAAAGCATAAGATTGAGTTCTTCTGTTATCTATGAACTTTTAAACCTTTTGGTCCTATATATATTGTTCATCTAACAAGGACTAGACCATTCTTACTTGCAATTTGTCCATATATGAGCACTTCCTTATGAGCAAATGATATATACTACTGATTTGTTGTCCAACAGATAACAAATTTGCATAAGATCATTTGTCATATTATGCTTTTCATTGTTTCTTTACAACGCTATTAAAGTTAGCTTGAAGGGTACACTTTTGGTATAAATGGTAGATTTCCCTACACTAAAAATAACTTACTGTAACCAAAGTTCCTATGAGCCAAATTGAAAAGAGAAGTTTAGTTGATGGCATTAATGGGAAAGAAGATATATTTTATTAATATTCTTTTCATTTGGAAAAAGGATGAGAGGAGGATAAAGGAACAATACATTTTTGTTTTAATGAAATTAGAAGTCACACAAACTATGATTGGACTCTGAAACTGCTTGTATATTATCCTATCTCAGATGTAATTGAACATATCCAAAATACTTATTCCTCCACTTGAGATAAGATCATATTACTTTGAATTTAATCCTGACTATTTAATCTAAAAATATTTTAGAAAAACAGTTTATATTTATTCTTTGTGAGAAAAAATTTGCATGCTACCAGTTACGTATATATTATGTATTTAAATCCACCAGCCTCAGCACACAGCCTCTGTTGGCACTGGAATCAATTTCTTTATTCTTGTTGGCACACAGTATATATCTTTTAAACTCAGACATTCACAGTTGTGTATTACAGTGTCTGAATTGTGTCTCAGTGCCTTGCTGTTTACATATTGTATTTTCCGAAGGTGCTAAAGAGCTTTGTATTGGTGCTCAGAAGTATTCATCTAGTATGGAAGTGTAAGGAAGCATTGCAGAATGCAACAATAACATTTGTACCCATGTGAGAGGCTCATTAGCATTCATTCACCTCATAGGGATTAGTTGGAACTGTTGAATTCCATCACATAGAACTAATTTGACCCTTTCTCTCTACAACCTGTGAAGAATCTTTGGATCCTGAAAACTGCAGATATGATTGTAGTGCTGCAAAGATGAGACCAGGAACTATTCACCTGTCACATGAAAAGAAAAGACAGTGTCTTTAGGTTCATTACTCAGTCCTCCAAGACCACAATTCAATTCTTGACTGGGTGATTATAAACCCAGCCTCTGCCTTCTCCAGTCCAGATCTTCCCTAACATTCTGTTGACTCCACAAGGCACAGAAATAAACTTTTGGTTGAGGCTAAGACCCCAAACAAACTACTGAATTATGTGGCAAAAATGTTTGATGATTTATAGTTTAACCTGGGTGGGAAATTTGATGTGTCATTATTCACCGGCCAGGGTTCAAGTTTCTGTTCTACTACTTGCTGGATTTTTCTGCATGTTTATGTACTTGCACATTATTTTAATGTATGAAATGAAAATATTTATCCTCCATCAGTCTGTTGTAAAAATTAAGCATAACAGCATATGAGATTTTCACATTGTATCTAGAGTACTATAAACAGTTAATAAGCAACAGAATTTTATTCAACAGTAATGAAAAACAAAATTATGTCATTTCACCAAGATAGATAAAACTGGAGACCATCATATTAAATGAAATAACCTGTTTCAGATAAACAAATCTCACATACCTTCTCTCATTTGTGGAACATAGATTGTGTGTGTGTGTGTGTTTGTGTGTATGTGCTTCTGTGTGTGTGTGTGTTTGTAAACAAATGATTTATCAGGAGGGTTGAAAAGTAAGAGAAGACAATCAAAAGTAAATGTACTAAAATTTACATGTTCACATGAAAAATTTATGAAACTAATCACTTTATTAAATGAATATATGGCAATATTTTAAAATATAAGAGCTAGAGATCTTCACTTGATTGGAGTCAGTGGGTCATTAAATAGAAAATGAGACATCAAGTGTGAAGGTGAAATTGAGTATGGGGTAAATGATGGCGTTTGGAGTGTATATGATAAAATACCTCAAATTAAATTCACAAAGAACTAACAAAAATATTTTAAAAGTTAAAGATCTTAACAGATCTGTCTTTATGGAATTTCTCAGGATACCAAGCTTGTGATGTCTCTACACTTCTTTTAATGCATTGATATTGACATGATTACAATTTTGTGTATGTGTACATGTGCATGTGTGTGTGTTACAGTGTAGTGAACTTAGGTCTTCACAGCTGTTAGACAGTAGCCTATCTTATCTAGATATTTTAAAATTCATGAGCACGAGCATTGCCTCTTAAATCTAGGCATCATACATTTTATTACTGGTCTCCTCTACAGACTATGAAAAATTCTGTCTAGTTGTCCTTGTTACTGAGTGATGAGTCTGTGTGATAATTGCATTCTTCTGACTCTACTGTCAGTTTTTTTTTCCTCTTGAAACTTAAAGTCTTTGATTCTTGACTTCTATGCTTCTTGTCCTCTTACTATTCCTTTAAACCTAATCATGAGTTTTACTCAGAGACATTAAGTATGAGCAAAGTAACTAGAGCTTGGGAATATTCTATTATGCAGTGTTCTTCCTCAGTGAAATCATAGATGTTTTCTCTACTTTGAATTATAGGGCCTCTGCAGACTCTGAGAGCCTTAAGCAGTTTTTAAAAATTTATTGATCATTTTATTTGTTTACATTTCAAATGTTATCCCCCTTCCTGGTCTGCCATCCATGAACCCCTTACCCCACGTCTCTCCCTTTAGCCTCTATGAGGGTACTCCCCCACCCACCCACTCCTGCCTCCCCATCCTGGAAGTCCCCTACACTGAGTTATTGAGCCTTCACAGAATCAAGGGCCTCTCCTACCATTGAATCCCAATAAGGTCGTTCTCTGCTTCATATGGCTGGAGCCATAGGTCCCTTCATGTGTACTCTTTGATTGGTAGTTTAGTCCCTGGGGACTTTGGGGGTTCTGGTTGTTTGATGTTGTTCTTCCTATGGGGTTGTGATCCCTTCAGTCCTTCCTACAACTCTTCCATTGGGGTCCATGGACTCCATCCAATTCCTCCATTGGGGACCCTGTGCTCAGTTCAATATTTGGCTGTGAGTGTATCTGCATTTGTCTTAGTGCTAGTAGAGCCCCTCGGAGAACAGCCATACCAGGCTCCTGTCTAAGCTCTATAATATTGAATAAGCTATACAGTTTCAAAGTTTGAGAAGTTATTGTATATATGCTTTCTGAATTTTAAAGTAATTTTCAGGAGTTTAACACAAATATTAATCTGAAGAAGACAGTTACATTTGAAAAAGCTTTAATGACAATGAATAATTTTGTCATTTCAACTACTACAAATTTGTTAATATATTGTGACATTACAAGACTACAATCCCCGATGAGCATCTTCATTGACCATTTTTTTCTTTCAAGGTTCATTTGAAGAAATCCATTATTTTAAAAATAATTCTCTTAAGTTTGAACTTTACTGAAAAATCAAAAGAGCAGGAATTATTTAAAGACATACAGTTTTCTTAATATAGTCTGAAATTTATATGCCTATTTTCTCAAGAATTTGCATGTTTTAAGTAGTCCATATTAGTACATATGACACAATTTTTGTAATTTTATGCATTTACCAATGCTTCCACTTGTTGAATTTACCTGTGACACCAGGAAAAATATCATATTACTCAACACAATAAATATAACCACTCTGTTTTACAATACTGGTATTTTCTTTAGTACTGTTTTCTATGATTACAATGACTATTAAGATCTTTTTCATCTTCTGACCCTTTTTATCACAACAACATATGTCATAACTGCTGCTTGTCTCTTGTCTGGAATAATTGAGTATAGTTGCATTTCAATCTAACCCTAAGACTTTTTTTTCCTCTTTTTTTTTATTGGATGTTTTATTTACATTTCCTATGTTGTCCCCTTGCCCCATGCCCCACCCACCCCGGAACCCCCAATCCCCTCACCCCTCCTCCTTCTTCTCTGTGGATGTAACCTCTATCTACTCCCCCCCACTCCCACCTCCCCACCCTCAAAATTCCCACCCCCTAAGGCATCCAGCCTTCATGAGGTCAAGGTTCTCTTCTTCCACCTATGCCCAGCAGGGCCCTCCACTCTTACATATTCAACTGAAGCCCTGGATCCTCCCCCCCCTAAGTGCTCCCAGGCTGGTGGTTTAGACCCTGGGAGCTGTGGTTGGTTGGTATTATTGTTCTCCTCATGGTGCCGCAAATCCTTTCAGCTCCTTTAGTCTTCACTCTAACTCCTCTATTGAGAAACCCGTGATCAGTTCAATGGCTAGTTGTGAGCATCTGCCTCTGAATATGTCAGACTCTTGAAGACCTCTGAGGAGACATCCATATCAGGCTCTTATCAGCATGCACTTCCTGACTTCCACATCAGCATCTACCTTTGGTGACTGCACATGGGATGGATACTCAGGTGGAAAGGTCTTCAGACGGCCCCTCCTTCAGTTTTTGTCCCTCGCTTTGTCTCCATATTTGCTCCCTTGAGTATTTTGTTGCTCCTTCTAAGAAGGACCGAATCACCCCCACTCGGTCTTCCTTCTTTATGGGCTTCATGTGGCCTGTGAGTTGCATCTTGGGCATTTCAAGGTTCTGGGCTAATATCCAATAATCAGTGAGTGAATACCATGTGTGTTCTTTTGTGATTGGCTTACCTCACTCAGGATGATAATTTCTAGTTCCATCCATTTACCTAGGAACCTCTCGAATTCATTGTTTTTAATAGCTGAGTAATACTCCATTGTGTAAATATATCACATTTTTTGAATCCATTCCTCAGTTGAAGGACATCTGGGTTCTTTCCAGCTCCTGGCTATTATAAATAAAGCTGCTATGAACATAGTTGAGCATATGTCCTTATTATATGTTCGAGCATCTTCTGGGTATATGCCTAGGAGTGGTATAGCTGGATCCTCGGGTAATGCTATGTCCAATTTTCTGAGGAACCGCCCGACTGATTTCCAAAGTGGTTGCACCATCTTGCAGTCCCACCAACAATGGAGGAGTGTTCCTCTTTCTCCACACCCTAGCCAGCATCTACTATCACCTGAGTTTTTAATCTTAGCCATTCTGACTGGTGTGAGATGGAACCTCAGGGTTGTTTTGATTTGCATTTCCCTGATGACTAAGGATGCTGAGCATTTCTTTAGGTGCTTCTCGGCCATTCGAGTTTCTTCCGTTGAAAATTCTTTGTTAAGTTCTATACCCCATTTTTTAATAGGGTAATTTGGTTGTCTGGAGTCTAATTTCTTGAGTTCTTTGTATATATTGGATATTAGCCCTCTATCAGATGAAGGATTGGTAAAGATCTTTTCCCAATTTGTTGGTTGTCGTTTTGTCCTATTGACAGTGTCCTTTGCCTTACAGAAACTTTGCAATTTTATGAAGTCCCATTTGTCAATTCTCGATCTTAGAGCATATGCCATTGGAGTTCTGTTCAGGAACCAAGCAAGTGAAAGACCTGTATGACAAGAACTTCAAGTCTCTGAAGAAAGAAATTGAAGAAGATCTCAGAAGATGGAAAGATCTCCCATGCTCATGGATTGGCACGATTAATATAATAAAGATGGCCATCTTGCCAAAAGCAATCTACAGATTCAATGCAATCCCCATTAAAATCCCAACTCAATTCTTCACAGAGGTAGAAAAGGAAATTCTCAAATTCATATGGAATAACAAAAAACCCAGGATAGCGAAAAGTATTCTCAACAGTAAAAGAACTTCGGGAGTAATCACCATCCCTGACCTCAAGCTGTACTACAGAGCAATAGTGATAAAAACTACCTGGTATTGGTACAGAGACAGGCAGGAAGATCAATGGAATAGAATTGAAGACCCAGAAATGAACCCACACTCCTATGGTCACTTGATCTTTGACAAAGGAGCTAAAACTGTCCAGTGGAAAAAGGACAGCATTTTCAACAAATGGTGCTGGTTCAACTGGAGTACAACTTTTAGAAAATGAAAATTGATCCATTCTTATCCCCTTGTACAAAGTTCAAATCTAAGTGGATAAAGGACCTCCACATAAAACCAGATATACTGAAACTAATAGAAGAGAAGGTGGGGAAAAGCCTCGAATACCCTAAGACTTTTGATATTTCTGAAACATAAATAATTAGACCTCATTGAATAATTTGTTTTTAGTTTTGTTTTTTTGAGACAATGTTAAACAATATAGGTTAGCCTGAACTTGAATTGATGATCTTCCTCCCTTTACCTTTCCAGTGTTTAGATTATATGTGCTCATGCATGAACCCATTAAGTCATTGATATGAGCCCTTAGGTAGTTTCTCATTGCTTTTAGAGGTAAGCCCAATATTTTAATTGGCTAACATTTTTGTAATCATGCAGAAAACTCAGTTAATTGTAGATATCGAATATGGATAGAGTAAGGGATGGTGGTATCAAAAGTAAGGAGTGAGCTAGAATTTATTTTATTTTTATTATGAGCATTTTCTATAGCACTCATTTTCTTTCTCCTGTAGCTCCTTTTAGATTCCTTTGTTGCAGTGATTACTTATAGTTGCCAATTGCAGATAATGTAGAATCACTTTGGAAGAGAATCCCAATGAGGGATTGATTGTCTAAATCAGATTGCTCTGTGGGTGTGTCTGTGGGGAATTGTCTTAATTTCGTTAATTGATGTAGAAAGTCACAGCTCGAAAGTTGGTGGCACCATTCCTTGGCATGAGGCCATATATTGTATAAGAATAGAGAAAGCTCATTGAATACCAGGCATATATTCATGCTTCCTTTCTATCTTGACTTACTGCTTCAAGTTCTGACAGACTGTCTTTTGCTGAAATGACAGATGGTAATCTAAAACTTTTAACTAAAACAAACCCTTTCTCCCCTAAGCTGCACTGTGTCATGATATTTTAACAAAGCTTCAGAAAGGAAAGTTGGACATGTACTGTTTCTAATTTAATTTATATGGTTTTATTTAAAAAAGCAAAACAAAACAAAGATCTTGGGATGTATATTCTTCTGTTGCTGGAGAAGTGAGCATGCCTTTGATCTCACCTGTTATTTCACTCTTCATTTCATCCTCAACCAAAATCTCCAAGATATTAATGTAAAATTTTAGAAACATATGAACTATAGTTTATGTAACAAATATTCAATACTATTTGGTCTCAAAAGAAGGAACTTAAATTACATGCATGGGCCCAGTATGTCAATTAATCCCTATGATTAGAGAGAGACAAAGAGACATGTAGGGAAGATAAGAAAAGATAGGAAGGTAGAGGCTCAAAACACGGAAAGGGATGCATGTAGTCCCTGAAGCTAGAAGAGACAAAGAACAGATCCTGCCTTCAAATTGTGTTGGAGAACATGAGTCTGCCTGCTCACATCCTGAATTGGGACTTCTGGCTTCTAGAGATGTTAGAGAAGAGAATTCATTTACTTCAAGTCACTCAGCTTGTGTTATTCTGCCATAGCATTCGTGGGAAATAACATATCTTCCTTCCAAGTCACTGACTCCCTTGCTCATCTTTAATTTCCCCTTTGGACCTTTGTATTCTTCTCTCTTCATGGAAAAGTCTCACCAAGTATTCCCATGCTTTCATCATAGCTTTTACTTCGCTGCTTAAAAATTACTCTTTTGCAATTACTTTTCATGACTAATTTAAAGTGAGCTCTTGATACTATCAAACATTCTTGCCTGTTTTTTCTTCATGGTGCTTATAATACATGTAACATGCAATATGTTAACAGGTAAACTCATTTGTTATTTTATGCATCTCTTTAAAGCTCCAGTCAAAGATCAGTTTCACTTTAGCAGAGATTGTAACTTGTCACTATGTTCCTAGTACATAGGGCAAGGATGAGTTTATGTCAGAGTTCAGTCAATCCTTGTTAAAATGAAATATCTGAGATATAAGAAAAATCTGATATATAAGAAAACAGTAATGAATTGCTTTTTTGTTTTGTTTTATGTACCAGTCATGTCCTCAAAATGTCATTGCCTTTAACCATGCGACTGCTCTGACCTGCATCAGATGTAACTGATCTGATTGATCCCTGTGAATCAATTATTTTCAGGTTTTCAACTTGTCAGATTTGAAGAAAGTTTTAGAGATATTTTATGTCCTATAATTGACTGCAGCTAATTTTTGGATTGAATATTTACTCAGCAAGTATTTAAAAATCAACAACGTGTATCTCTTTGAGCTTGGCTCCCCATGGTTCACTGATCTCTGCATTGTGTCTGGCTGTGGTTTTTCTGTAATGGTCTCCATTTGCTGGAAGGAAAAACTTCTTGAATGAGATGTGGTGCCTACATTTTTGAGGGGGGTAAATAATGAGATTTAGAATGTAGGAAGGAATTATTCTACCCTAGCAAAGTGGCAGTAGTAGATTCTTTTCTATGGTTCCTGCCCAATCTAGTCCCTGGGAAATTTGACATTATTTCCTTCCTGTTGAGTGTTCAGTTAGACAGTTGTTGTTTTCTATTTACATGTATATGTCACATCTATACTTTTATGCTTATCTTGCTAAACTAACAATTGTCATGGGTCATAGGCGTTACAACCTTTTAGGACTGTTTCCTTCCTTTGGCAAATTTCACAGTGTTTTTTAGAACCATGGAGGATAAAGCACATGAGAGAGGTTTCAGGTTATATCAAGCTTGAGTCATCTAAGTGGTGTGATGACTTCAGGAATAGTAGCCAACCTTCAATACCAGAGAAGCAACCAAAAGCTGCATTTGTCATCTATATTTGTTTGGTAGTCAGTTGGACTATCCTGACCAACACTTCAAAAGGTTTCTTGTGTCTGGTGTTGGGGCTTTTGTTAGTGTGTGGTTGTTTTGGGGAGCATTGTCAGCCCAAGGGTTTTTATCTTCTCTTAAGAGAGAGAGACAGACAGACAGATACACATACACACATACACACATACACACACATAAACACACAAACACACTAAGTATAAACAAAGAAAAAGAAGCCATCAACTTGAGAGTAGGGACACATGGAAGGTATTTGAGAGCTTAGCCAGGAGAGGCTAGAAGAAAAAAAAAGTGAGGCAGAAATTACTATAATTCTCTTTCAATTAAAAGTATAAAAAATTACAATGAGATTAGTCAGTATTTTTTGTTATCATGCTGAAATACTAAGCATGTCATAACTAGATAAGCCAAAAAGAACTATGACTGTGACCATGAATGTGTATATTCATTTTGAAGGACTTGTACTTTTTTAGGTAGATGGAGCACAAAGAGAAATCCCTCAAGAGTTCCTGTCTTCTCTACCTTCCTGAGTTTGTCTTCTTAGGTGAGTAAAAGAGAAGATAGCAAGGCACAGTCTTGTCAGAGCAACAAGAAAGCTGTGCATGCAAAGGTTCTTTTGAGATGGAAAGGATTCTCTGGTGAACATGATTTAGGAATCTGTGAGAGTTTTCTTATCTAAGAGTAAAGCACAATATGGTCTGTGCTCTTTAGTTCCACTTTCTAGAGGATTTTTTTTCTTATTGCCTGATACAGGACAAGAGAATTAGAGGACATCTGCAAAAACATTCCAAAATTACAAACTGCACTTCAACCCAAGCATCACTGCTGCCAGCTTGAAGAGTTTCTCGGTGATTAGTTACAGTATTTGATATTGCACAATGTCAAACAGAAGGGTCAAAGATAGAGTGCTGACGACTTTGAAATTTGTTTTGTTGAAATAATACTTCTGAGACTGAAAAGCTCAATCTATTTGACAATGAAAAGGGATCAAATTATCAGAATCTTGCAGTCTTCTGTTGCAAAGTCTTCACAAATTGCTGCCCTAAACACTGGAAAGATGTTTAGAATATTTACAGCCAATTACTACAAATATTTATAAATATGTTACGCTGATTTGGGTCTAGGAGATGCTGTAAACAATTGTTTTGGCTATTGAAGTGTTAGTCAATTAATATTTTTGAACTTCATTATAAAAATATTTCAAATTTAAATAGTCACACTTTGAAAATAACAAGGTCCAGTTCACCTAGGTGAACTTCTATACAATTAGAGTAGTCATTTGAAATAGAACTTGTGCGGATTCACATCAAATTTAATAATTTCATTATAGAATATATCTTATATATATATCCATCACCAAAAAAACCTATGAGAGTTAGAACTAGAAAAACTATTACATTTATATCATTTTCATAGCTAGTGTTCATTACTTACTTTAAGTTCTTACTCATCTCTTAAGTTTTAACTTTTGTTGTTCTTTTTTGCGTATGCTATACTCACATGTATATTTGCTTAAATATATACATATATTATTGCCTAGGTTATGTATATAAAGGTCAGTTTTAAAAAGTAAAATTGGTTAATTGAAAAAATTATACACATAGAGAAGAGAACAATAATGTGATTGCATAGGTTGATAGTAAAACAGTTTTATTGTTCTATAAACCAAAATATTTATCCACAGTAAGCATATAGCTAACAATTCTAGCAAATTTACAAAATTGTACAATAAAAAGTAAGCTTCCACTTTAAAGCATTCTCACTTCCAAAACAATCACTCTGCTCATATTGTTTTTTTTTTTTGTAGCAGGGCACTGAGCTGGTATTATCTCTTCTAGTTTTTCTTGCTACACATAGATAGATTAATCTATATCTTTATCTGTTACTGTGCACAAAACTGAGCTACAAATGGATCAAGGTCCTCAGCATAAGAACTGATACCCTGAATCTGGTAGAGGAGAATATATGGATTACATTTGAACTTACTGACATGGGGAAATATTTTTTCCAGTAATTAATACCTTAAATCTAATTAGTACAGGTACCTCATGAACTTAAACAGCTTCTGTACAACAAAGGACTCTACAGTATTATTTGATTGAAGAGACAGCCTATAGAATGGGGGAAACTTTACAAATTACATATCTGACAAGTTAATATCTAGAGTATACAAGGAAATACATCAAAAAACCAAACAACTCAAGAAAAAATGGGACATAGAACTAAACAAAGAGTTCTCAAAAGATGAAATGAATATGGCTAAGACATTTTTTTAAAAAAGTTCAACATCCTTAGCCATTAAGGAAATGCAAAGTAAAACTTTCAGATTTCCTTACTTCAGTCAGAATGACTAAGATGCAAAGAACAGATGGTGACAGATGATACTTATATGGATTTGGGGAAAGGAAATACTTGTTGACTACTGGTTGCTGTATAAATTGGTATGTTCACTACAGAATTAGTGTAAAGTTCCTCAAAACACTGGAAATTAATCTACTGCATGTTTTCCCTGTACCAACCACTCTTGGACATATATCAAAAGGACTCTATATCCTACTAAAGAGACACCATCTCACTCATGTTCATTGCTTCTGTATTCACAATAGAGAGAAAATGGAAACACCTAGATGTCCATCAAACAATGAATGGGTGATGAAATTGTGATACATTTACATAATAGAATATTCACTCATTGAAAACTCAAGTTGAATCTCTCAGGTAAATGTATGGATTTGAGAACAATCATTCTGAATGAGGTAACACAGATACCCCCATTTCCAAAAGACAAGTGTTGCTTGCTTTCACTTGTTGCAGATACTAGCTTTGCATCTTCAGATATGTATGTCTCTTTTGAAATACCCATAGAAATCAGGAAACTAGTAAGGGTGA
The DNA here is from genome assembly GCF_004785775.1 of Grammomys surdaster. Lineage (NCBI taxonomy): Eukaryota > Metazoa > Chordata > Mammalia > Rodentia > Muridae > Grammomys > Grammomys surdaster. The sequence continues at coordinate 2,029,067 of NW_021620798.1, forward strand.
ATGGTGGGCATAGGAGGCTTTTAAAAGGACCAGTGAGATGATGCGGTCATATAAAGGGAGAAAGGGGAAATAATGGAACAGGTAGGATTGAATGGAGTAAGGGGGGGGGTTAGACGAGTATATACAGGGGATAACAACAAAAGATCTATGTAAAAAGTCAGATGGAAACCTATTTCTGTAGAAGCTTCCATATATTAGAGCTGTTGGCCTGTGAGGACCCACAGACCTACAATATTAAATGCTATTTTGATTGCTCTTGGTTATCCTCCAGAGCTTGACAGTAAGACCTTATTTCTGAAGATACCACATATTTGAGTCACAGAACACAAAGAATTCAAGCTGGCACACACCTCATAGCTTCATTCTTGCTGGATAAATTCTATATCGCTGAAAGGTGCTATGTACACTAAAAGAATTGAAAAATAATCAGTAAGTAACTCAGTTGTTCAATAGTGGCATGTATGTTATGAATATAGTAAACCATTTTTCTTTTAAATTTAAGTCCCGTTCCATAAGATGGAACACATACTAGCACCATAATTGAGGACAACAACTTTTGATTAGGTAGCTCATAGTCCCTAAAGGAGTATTGACTAACTATTATTCTGTGAAAGCCACAATATTAACATAATAACATCACTATTCTAATAGATTTATGTATATTTCAACCCTCATCATCCTCATCAGAGTAGCTTCTTTCTGAAGTAGATGACGATAACATGAAGAACTAAAATCAGTTCAGGTATACAGAGTAATAGATTGCAGGATGCTCAGTCCCAAACGTGATATCTAGTTCATACATCTCCACCTAAGGCTCAGGGATTATTGCAATAGAAGGAATGAAAATGAGTTTTAGAGATTGCAGAGATGGATGAGTACAAAGAAACAGTGCTTTCTGGGCACACCAATGTGGTTTCACATAGAAACCCAGTCACTGAATGCAAGCTTGAGCCCAACAGAATTTAACCATGGGAAGAAGTTGGGCATGATATCCCACACTTAATGTGAAGACTATTGGCAGTTGTTAGCTTCTATAAAAGGGATTGCCAGCTTTGTTTAAGGGTATGGCTTAATGAATGACCTTATACCAAAGAGTATAAAGATAACACAAATCAGAATGGATGAGTTAAAAACAAAACACAAAACTCCAAACACAAAACCAAACCAAAGCCCTACAAAGTTCAGTGTGCAGGGAAAGGGGCATGAATCTGGATGGTTTTAGAAGTGACAGTGGTGAATATGCTCAACTTGTATGAACTTCTTTAATAACTAACAAAAAATATCTTGAAAGAAAATGGATACATATATTATGAAGGTTATATTTCCTGCCTATTTCAGTTTATATAATTTGCAACTCATTGTCATTATTTAGTCTCTTTAATTATTTCCTGTGTTCAAACATATACAGTTTCTTTACCAGATAGAAGAAGGACATTGACTTTCCTTCCAGTTTTTGGTTGTTAGAAATAAAGCATTAAAAATTGTACATTGGGCCTTTAAGTGAATATAGTTTTCATTTTTTGTTAGTAACTACTTTGAAGTAGGATTCTTAAGTGACTTTGAAGTGGTATTCTAAGTTGTATGGTAAGTGCCGAAAACTTTAAGGAATGGAAACACTGTTTTCCAAGTGTCTGCTGCCATTTTCCAACCCAGCATCAGTGTGTAGAGTGCCAGTATTGTGTGCCCTTGCTGGCACTTGACATTTTTGTATTCTCTTTAGTACTGTCTTATTTATCTGTAAGAGATACATTGCTATCTCCAAGTTTTACTTTTCTTTTTCTAGCACTCTATGATATTATGCATCTTCACCTGTGTTTCTGTTGGTGTATATTTTCTTTGTAAGTGTTGGTTCAAATTTTCCATGTTAAGCTCTTTTTTCTCATTATTGAATTTTTAAAGTTTTTCATGCATTTTGAATAGCCTGCCAGCATAATATATGTAATTTTAAAATCTGAGTCTCACAATATACTTTACAGCCCATCATATAATTATATTTTAATTATGTTTTCAATAATACAATCCTTAAACTTGAAGTCAAATATATCAGTTTTTTTCAAGAATCGTGTTTTGGTGTGTTTTTTAAACAACAAATATTGAACCTGAGATCACAAGATGCTCTACAGTGTTTATTTAAAGAATTTATACTTTTAACTTTTGTAGTTAGGTATATGAATAGTTTTTTATTAATAATTCCATTTGTTTACATCTCAAATGATATCCCACTTCCTAGTTATCCCTCCACAAGCCCTGCATCCCACAACCTCCCTCTCCTCCTTCCCCTTTGCCTCTATGAGGTTGCTCCCCAACCCACCAACCCTCTCCCACCCTACCCCTTCAGCATCCCCAATATGCTGGGGCAACAAACCTTCACAGGACCAAATATGAATAGTTTTGTGTTAATTTTATGTATAAACTAGAATTGCTGACATTCATATTTTCCACATTTATAGCCAATAGTTCCTCAAACACTTTCTAAAAGGGTTATGCTTTCTTCACTGTATTGCTTTTGAAAATTTGATGAACAATTGTTTGATATATTTGTTTAATTTAATTTGTTCTTTATTAAAATATAATTCCATAATCTCCACCCCCATTAGCTTTTTTACAACCTCTCTCATGTTCTCTTCCCACCCCATCTCACATTTATGGTTTTAAAAAAATTATTGTTAAACACACACAACACACAGCATGGCATACCAACTGCTGGTACCATTTTTTCAGCTCTTGTATAACTAGCTATATTGTTAGGATGTCATAAGTGTATCTCCCTATCATATCTAGAAGACATATTCCCACTGTAGACTTCTTGATCCTCTGACTCTTATAATCTTTCTTTCCTCTTCCCCTTATGTTCCAGGCCTTAAATATAGAGGTTTTTATTATAGTTTTATCAACTGGGACTAAATACCCCATGGTCACTTATATTCTGCATTTTGCTAAGTGTAGCTTCATGTAATGGCCTCAATCTGTTGTAAAAAGAAGTTTCTTTGAGGAAAGATTTGAACTTTGCTATTCTATGAATTTAAGGATAAGTATTTACAATGCAGTTATAAGTTCTAGTGGTTTAGGAAAGTAGTGCTATTTTGCTTTCCTTTAGGATCCATGGCCTAACTAGCCATACATAGTTGGCTATGTTTATAGTACCAGGAAAAGTACTTGCCTTTAGTTCAATTAACTGTTAGTTATCATGGAACTTAGAGCCACCATTTTACCATAGGGTGTATTTCCTCTGGCTACTCATTGTAGTGGTTCTTAAGACTGTATAACTGGGCAGGATTATGGGTTGGCCTCTTTCCTTGGCTGATTGCAGTCTTTTGGTACTAGGAAACCTAATAATCAGGTATGAGGCTTTCAGGTCTGATCTACCTTAATTCCCCCAGGTCCAAAACATATGCTGTCTTATTTTCAAGTTCTAGGAAGTAACCAAGGACCATAGTAATAGCTTATATTGTTTTGCGGAGTTTATCAGACTCCCCTTACCAACAACTTGAAAGAAGATTTCACATATCTTGCAAATGTCTTTTGTTTGATAGTTGATGGCTGTTTAGTGGGAACATCATCATCCCATGTGACACACATACACGCACGCACGCATGCACACACACAGCGAGAGAGAGAGAGAGAGAGAGAGAGAGAGAGAGAGAGAGGGAGAGAGAGAGAGAGAGGGAGAGATAGAGAGAGAGAACGAGAGAGAGAAAGAGAGGCTCACACACATGGAACAAAACCAAAGACCTCAAAAGAATGCTCTTAGCTATGTTCATCTGATATTTGAAAAGATACCAGTAACATAAACTTGGGAGAAGACAGCACTTAAACAAATGATGCTGGAGAAACTGGTTGTCATCACACAGAAGAAGTAAATTAGACCTATGTCTGTCACCATGCACCAAAGTAAACACCACATAGACCAAATACCTTAATATAAACCCTAAAATGATGAAACTACTGAAGGAAAAATAGACAATACTATACATGACATAGGTCTAGGAAAGAATTTTGTCAACAGGATTCTGTTTGCCTAAGAATTAAGGCCAAGAATTTAACAAGGGAATCTCATAAAACTAAAATCTTCTGTAAACCTAAGGAAACAATCAATTGACTTTCATAAAACATGGTGTCAAAGAACACAGCTACTTTTTTGTAGTAATTTAGTCCTAAATAAATAGAAGAATTACTTGCATGTTGGTCAACTATAGCTTTTGGAGTATTCAGTGACATTCCTGTTTAACATTCTTGTTCATAAATGAATTTGGCTTTGATTCTTGTCTGTGTCAAAGACTGAATATTAATGTTCTTCAATTATGTATTTAGAGAATAATTTATTCATATAAAATCCAAACCCAAATATGAAATTCAGCACAATCATTAGGGATAAGAACCAAAAAAAAAACCTTAAGCTTCATGTATTTAGCATCTGATATAATGTTGCATACTTATAAGGTGTACTAGGTTGACTTTGAATATCCAGTAGGTGGGTGCAATATATCATTCTGTAGTTAGACATATCAGACTTATGGAAGTAATTTTAAAATAGTTTGAAGAATGAGAAATTTAAAAATAAACATTTTTGAAGCTGGCTGGAAGGCAGCCACCAAATTGTTAAAGAATAGACAATATCAAGTTTGAAGATAGACAATAGGTATCTAGAGGTCATCTGACTGGTAGATGAAAGACAACAGAGGTAAAGTGGAGGAGAACTTTGGGATAATTGGTGTTTAGAAAGTAGATACATGATAGGTATAGAAAAGATCATGGAGAATAGACACAGGGTATGTAGAGAACAGATAAGAGATAGATAGAAGATGGACATAGAATGGTTAGAGGATATATAGAGGATAGTTTGAAAATAATAAATGGGATATAGACAATTATAGCTAGAGGATAGATGAAAGATAGATTGCTAAAGGATCACTTAAAGACATAGGATACCTAGATGGAAGATAAACACAATTGACCTACAAGATACATAATAGATGTATGATGTATAGGATGGTTAGAAGATAGATTGTTGATAGATAGAAGATACACAGCATAGCTAGAAGACAGATGAAAGAGAGATGATAAACACAGGAGAGTTAGAAATTGATGATACATCAAAGATAGATACAGTATAGGTATAAAATAGAAGATTGATTGATAGAAGATAGTTACCAGATATACAGAAGAAATGTGATAGATAGATAGATAGATAGATAGATAGATAGATAGATAGATAAATGAGAAATAGACAAAGGACAGCTAGATGTCTGTAACCTGTCTATTATCCATTCTAAAACCTCTCACTATCCTATAACCTATCTTCCATCTATCATTTATTATTAAGTTAATCTGTTTTATTTATTTTATTTTATTTTTTTAGGTACGAGGCTGATGCCAGATAAGTTTTTATTATATTTAAAAACAGTGGAACTGGAAATAAGGGTAAGTCATTGAAGGTGGATGAGAGTTGAAGGGCCTCCCATTCCTCAGTGGCAGGATTTGGACCCATGGCCTAAACCAGGTCTAATCCAGCCAAGATGCTGGAAAGCAGAGAACACAGTTGTGCCCATCAAGGCAAAGAGGGCAAGAGAACTCAACGCCTCCTCGATACCGCTTGCTAGGGTCTCCTGTGTAGTAGCCATATGCGTAAAGAACTCACCCAATAATCCAGGCCAGGCCCAAGCCAGAAGCTATGCGCGGGTGGTAAACACCTCCCACGGTTAGGAAAAACAGGAAGGGAGGGTACACCTCCAACGTGTTCTGGTTGGCTCGCTGAATGCAGTTGAACATATGTCCATTCTCAGGATCTGTGCTGTACATGACAGGGTACTCTACCTTGTACTTCTTGCGGGCTTTACCCACGTTGATGGCTAGGTGGAGCACCATCACAAAGCTGGCAGCACCAGTGAGAAGCACATATCCATATTCCTTAGAGAGGACAGCCATCTTGGCTCTGGGTCACCTTGCTGCGACTACTGCAGACCTGAGCAGAGCAGCGCAGCACTGCCTGGGTGCGGCTCTAAGTTAATCTGTTTTAATTCTCCTATTTTTCATATATCCTCTAGGTACCTTGTGGGTATTTCCCACATATTATTTATCCTCAAGTGCCCCTTGTGCCTATTTTCCTGCTATTATATTTCACCCATGGATTGTCTATCTTCTAGCTATAGAGTATTTACCTTCCATTTATTTTTCATCTGTCCTCCAGCTATAATATGCTTCTTCCATCCATCTGCCATGTATCCTCTAATCATCCTGTGTCGATCTTCAATCTGACTATAATCTATACTCTAAAAATCTTAGGTCTATTGTCAATCTATTTATTCTCTAGCTATTTGGTTTCTGTTTGTATGTAGCTATCATATATTGTGTATATCTTCTATATCTGTTATCCATCTATCATACATTCTTTTGCATATCCTATATCTATCTTTCTTTTATATATAATCTATCCTTTAGTCTATCCAGTGTCTACTTTCTATCTACCTGCCAATTATCTTACATCCTTTATCTTTAGGTATCTTATATCCTTTTGTATAAGTAACCTTTAACAATCCACTGTCTTTCTTCCTCCTAACTAGGATCTATCTATAAGATATTCTGTAACTATCTTCCATCTATCATTTACTTCCTAAATATGCTATGTATATATTCTATGTGTCTACTATGTACTGTCTAGATAACCTTGTCTATCTTCTATCTGTCTGTCTGTCTATCTATCTATCTATCTATCTATCTATCTATCTATCTATCTATTATCTATCACCTATCTTCTCTCTACCCTCTATCTATGTTGCATCTATCATCTGTACTCTATCTCATGTCTATCTTCTATGACTTATTCTATAGCTACCCTATGACTCTCTTCTATTCACCTCATATCCTTTAGTTATCCTGAATGAAATATCTTCAGTCATCCATCCTCTAGTCATCCTGTGCCTCTCTTTCATCTATTGTCTTCCATGTATCATCTATGTTCCACCTATCCCGTGTCTATCTTGCATCTATATGTCATCTATTCAATATCCACTCTGTGTAACTTCCTTGTGTCTATTGCCTATCTTTTAGCTCTCCTATGTTTGTCTTTCATCTAAATATACTCTATCCTTTGCTGCTCTGTATCAATATTCTGTCTGCTCATTGTTTATCCTGTAGGCATTCTATGTCTTCCATCTATCTATCTATCTATCTATCTATCTATCTATCTATCTATCTATCCATTTATCTATTCACTAGCCATTCTGTGTATATCTTCCACCTACCATTTGCCCTCTAGTGATGCTATGTCTATTTTTCATTCCTTTTCTTCTATTTATCTATTTTATCTCACCTAGTTAACCTGTTTTCTTCTGTTTGTCACTTTTAGTCTACCTATTCTATTTATTTTCTATCTATGAATCATCTATCCTCTAGTTAGCCTGTGTCCGTCTTCCATCTATGTATCATCTATCCTCCAGTTATCCTGTGTCTGTGGCAAACCATGAATTATTATCCTCTAGCTAACTTTTATCTCTGTTACCTACCATCTATTCTTCAATTTTACTGTGTCTGTATTATATCTATCTTCCATCAACCCTCTAGCTGGCCTTCTTTGTCTACCATCCATGTATCATTTATAATTTAAATGCCTTTTATCTCTCTTCCATCTGTCTGTCATATGACTTTCAGAAATCCTGTATCTGTCTTCCATATAATTATCGTTTTTCCTTTACCTAGCATATGTTTATCTTCCAACTATCTGTTCTCTATCCTCTACTATTTTCTGTTTGTCTACCATGCATAAATCATTTATCCTATATATTTTCTTATTTCATTTCTCTCTATCTCTAGTCTATCTAGTAGTTATTGAATTGCTATTTTCCATCTAATTATCTTTCATTTATCCTTTGTCTATTTTTAATTAATCTGTTTTCTATATTCTATGTCTGTCTTCCATCTATGTATTTCAGATCCTTTAGCCATCCTGTATCTGTCTACCATCCATCTTGCATCCTCTAGTTACCCCATGTCTCTTCTCCATCTATCTTTTATCTGTCCTTTACCTATCTTTGGTTATTTTCTATCTATATTTCTTCTATACTCTAGCTTTTCCATAATCTTCAATCAATTTATTGTTAATCCTCTAGCTATTCTTCATCTACCATATTTTATCTTCAAGTCTTTATCTTATAACCATTATCAATTCTGTAACTAATTCATGTCAATTTCCATCTATCATTTATCTTCTAGCTATGCTGTTTTGATCTATCTGTACATTATCTTTCTTCCCTCCCTCCCTCCCTCCCTCCCTCCCTCCCTCCCTCCCTCCCTCCCTCCCTCC